>NW_026720726.1:0-9574 GCF_029784015.1 Lycium ferocissimum
TTTTTTGGAACGTTACGACCTCAACTTGCTCGAAGTTGAGGTGATGAAGGTCATCGTGGAGGTGGGTGCAATTATCCCGACGTGCTCAAATCGGATTTTATCGGAAGTTTCAAGGTTAAGCATCTTTGGGTAGAGAGAAATACTAGGATGGGTGACCCCACAGGAAGCGTACTAAAAGTTATAAATTTAGACATAAGAAACAAATGAGAAGCTAGAGTAGCTAAGGGAAAATGGAGTATGCGAGTGGTTGGAAATAAAGATCGCGAAGGATGAGGGGACTAGACCGATAAAGAGAAAGAAGATGCATCACAACTTTAGAGTTAGGATAGGTTTCAAAGGTATTCAGAAATGCTTTGTAAGTGAGGTGTTAGAAAATATATATGTATGCGTATGATGTCCTGTGGTTGTATCCAACGGGTATGTGTACCCGACAGGCTGATGTTGCGGTATAGTGAACGTGACCAGGCAAGGTAGTGAAGTTTAGGTAATAAACGTACCGAGAGGAAGTTGATGATATTTTCACCCTGAGTTACTGAGTTGGAGAAAGTCCACAATGCGGTAACATCGGGGAAAGGAAGAAAGTGATTATATAGAAAGTAAGTGTAATAAACGAGGGCGAGTGAAGCTTCCAAGAGAGATGACGAGCAAGGCAAGGGACTATATTGGGTAAAATTTGAAGGTAGGCATGCGAAAGGGATAAAGTATAGTAATGTGAAACAAAAGATGAATGTGTGGGGTCAAAAAACAGACTTCGATAAGTGGGACTAAAGGTTACTAATCACAAATAGGGATGTGAAGTAAGAGAGAGAATGATCAGGCCTTACAACGACGCTAAGAGATTTTTGTCACGACCGGCTACGAACCGTGACGGATTATCCCGGGGCCTAACCATGAACACCGCTCGTTAAATTTGCCTAAATACACTCTCATTTCATATTCTTATACTCATAATCATGAGAAAAATATTATCATTTGAAACATATTTACCTTTATACACGAGCCATATTCGGCTATCAAAATTATATATATACATACATATACACATGATGGAAAAGCGCATGAGACCATACTACCGCTAACGTATCTACGAGCCTGCTAAAGTACCTAAGGCGTATGGACGAGACGGAACGTCATGCCCGAACACATGAATATATACATATGTACCAAAAAAATAATCAATGGCACCTCAGGAAAATGGAGTGCTCTCAAACTGACTAATAGCTCCTACGAAATCGCTTCGCCACCACATCTACAATAGGCATGAACACGGCGTCCAAACGGACGTCGATGCGAACATTATCGAAGTATGTAAGCGTAACAATGATAATATCGATGAAATGAAGGCATCAAATGAGGAACAATGCATGTAGCGGAATCATAAAAGAAATAATACATGCGCTTACTCTCGCCGTCATCATCATATCATATATGCATAAATGTATAAGCTTCCCGACCATATAGGTACGGTGTGATAATGAAATAACGTAACTTTGTGTCCGAGCCTCCAGCGTCCGGGGTACCATCTCATCTTGCCCATTTAGTATGGTGTACACCCATCCATCAGCCATGGTGTATAATTGCCCCGCCTTGGCGGTATTTGTCCGACCATATAGGCGTGTAGTGTGATATCATCATATGCTGCTTAAGTCATGCTCGTCATAATATCTTATCATAACTCATCATAATGCATGCGTGACTTAAAACAACCATACTTTATCGGGTTGATGTAAGGTCGTAAACATTCCATTATGGAACATTCATTATCATTCGCCTCACCTTGAAGGAACTGGCATAAGGTGAGTGTATATAATGATCAACGTCAATAGATTATAGATGGCATCATTAGCACTTATAGGAACATCATTGTCATGGCTCTAGAATCTTTAGACTTTGAACTTATCATCATTATTGTACTCATAGCGTATCTCTTTATCTCTCATATAGCTATGCATGAACAAGGACTCTTAGTTTTCTTTTCAGAAGATTCATGAAAAGGAGGGAAATTCATGCCATAGATTAAGTCATGCTTAGAAAAGGACTAGCCTCACGCCATCCCAGCCAATCGTTTAACTATTCTATCGCTTGCTCGTTCTCCCTTTAATGCACTCGTTCTACCTTGAAAATTAGTATCGACATTAGCTAAACAATTATAAGAACGTACTAAAGCTAGAGAAAATTGAGCATTTCCTTTGTTTATAGAGCTTTATAACATATTGATATCCAAGCTCACGAGCATTTATAACAACCATCACAATATCATCGACAACAATCGTCATTCAATTGCATTGCCAACCTTTCACAATTTCTCAATTCTCATAATCATGACAAAGTTCACTATCGTGTTCTTTCACACAATACTTTATTCCATGTTCTAAATGTCATTTATAACATATTCATAATCACAACATATCCATTTCTTGATTCGTTCCATTTCTGCTACCTGACAATGACACTTATTCACATTTATGACCCGATTTTCTATACTCTTCTACAATCCAAAGTGTTTCAACAACTTGTAATCTTCAAACATCATGAAAATACCATGAAACTTACCTTAGATAGCATGAAACAAGTCTTGAGTGGAATTTTCCTTCTTGCACCAAACCATTGTTAAACCTGTAGGATTTCTTGACTTAGATGACTTTAATGGGTTTCACACTCTTGATTCTTGTTGGTTTGATGGGGTCTGATGTCGAAGTTCCTTTGTGTTCTTGGGGATGAAGTTTAGAGAATATTCTATAGGTTTCTTGAGTTGTGGAGATGAAAAGATGAAATGAAAATAAATGAAAAAGAGAGGTCCAGCATATGATTTTAAATGCAGCCAAGGCACGAGATCTACGGACCAACATCGGTGGTATATTTTCTCTTGGCCCTATGTATGTCGGCCGTAGATGCAGTCCCGAGGACATGCATTCTTGACGGAACCTACGGCTGTACATACGGTCCGTGTATTTTATCTGACGATATGCAGCCGTATGTTGCCAGTAACCGAACTTGTTCTCGTCGCTCGTTCGATCTCCGATCTTATGGAACCTTCTTAACACTTGTTTAACACCTCCAATACAATCTAAGGGATGTTATAACTCTTTCTCAAAGCATCATTAAAACATCATTAACTTGATACTCGTAAATCTTGCCCGATACCCAACATATGACTTGCTTTCCTTAACAACTTTCTTCCCTTACCTCGAATGTCTTTGGAAGTCTTAATTAGGGCCATTAAATGCTATTTATTACTTATCAAAATGCCGTATACGTCATGCCCTTTGTTAGTCTATTCACTGTACGCTAACGGAAAATTTTCAAGGTGTAACAATTTTCATCTCTCAAGAGGTAGATAAAGGGATAAGTATGTGATCACATTGATACGATTGCTTCGGACACGGAGAAGTTTTCCTAAAAGATGACTTAAGAATAGAACGGATTTACACGTTTAATGTAATATTTCATGAACTTCAGGGTCGGTACTATAAATAATAGGAGAAGGGCGCTCGAGGAGGAAGGAACTCAAGGAAGGTTAAGGGTGAAAGTAGGGAAGGTATACTAATAGGTTGATCGAAGAAAAAGGAGAGCATTTAGGAGTAAAGTAACCGAAAATTTTAATCACGAGAATTACGGGATGCTTTTAACGATTTAGGCATTTGTAAGAAATCGATCAATCATCGAGATAAGAACGAGGATGATGGGACGACACAAATGATTAGAAAATTAATGGCATGGGACAAGAATTCTGATAAAGGCCGAGAGATTCAGTCATAGAGGGAGTAGAATGAAATGTAAGGAACGTGTATGGAAGACAACTCGACCGTAGCGTCAGAAAGATGGATAAAGACTCGATGAATGAAGCATGGAGAAAGTGTAAACTGTAAGAATTCCGTGCTAAGAGCAAGAAGTAGTAGGATAATAGCAAAACTTGATGTACGGCTGCAACACGAACACATAGTTAGGAAGAATTGCGAGTAAATGAGCTAAACGGGTGGAAGGACTAACAGTGGATGGAAGGGCATGGAATAGTGACGGGGTGGTACGGTATAGACCTAAATGGAAGGAGAACTTAGGGCAAAAAGAGATTTTCAGTGTTAAAAGGGATTCACACTCGTAACGAAACACTCCAAAGTTTCCTAACCTAAGAGTAAAGGATGACTAATGGAAATAGGAATTGTACAAGTAAAAGAAACTATGAGGACTAAAGGAAAGAGAAGGTGTCAATGAAATGGTTAAAGGGAATTATGTGACGTAGCCGACAACAAGAAGAAGGTTGAATCGGTAGGCTTGCCTAAGGAAAACAAATTGAAATTATAAGACAATAGTTATGTGAAAGATGCAAAGATGCGATCATAAAGAAAATTGATTTTTTTTTAGTTATATATCTATATGGGTGTGCACAAGTTGTAGTATCATAAAGGAAGATGAAGACTCGACGAAAGAAGAAAGGAAAGGGTGTACTTTGTGAGGATTTCATATTAAGAACAAGAGCTAATAGAACACTAGAAAGACTATGATGCATAGCTGCGATGCAAACGAGTAGTTAAGGAGAATTACGGGACAAATGAGCTAAGATAATGAAAGGACGAGTCATAGGAATGGATGGTGTTGAATATCAACTTTAAATGGTCTAGTATAAACAGAAATAGGAATTCGGAACCTAGAGCAAGGAGAATTTCAAGGATATTAAGAAGATAGTCGTGGAGAAAGACTAGGGCTAAAAGAGCGTGGTATAGTCGGACCTCCATATGGGGCTTAATGAATTACGATGTCCCCATTAATTCATTAACCTAGGGGACTACTAGTCATGAGGTAGAAGTGAAAAGATAATAAAGAAGGCGTTTGGATTGTATCCGATATGTATAAGCATTTTGATTTGATACAAGAACTCAACTAGCAAAAAGGAAAACAAGTTAAACTATGCGATGAAAAAAATAGAGGAGTTGAAGGATCACTAAGGTCGGTCAGATGACTATCAAAGACGGTTAACACTCAAAGGTTACAGTGGATGAAAGCATTCTTTAAAAGGGGGGAAGAACAAATTCAGTTCTAAGATGAGCTACAATATTCCGAAGCTCAAGAAAAGGGAAATCTTAGCACTAGAAGAGATGAAAGTTTTAGCAAGAGGAATAAGTATAGGGAGTTCAATGATCTCCAAAGGAAAGGGAGATAGTGTGCCTATGAATAGCAAGATAGCAATGCTACCTAAGATTAGAAAGTACCTCGCAAGTCGTGAAGTCCCAAATCGCCGGTCATATCAAATGTGAGAGTATATGTTATAGAAGCACATAGACAATCGTCTTGATGCAATGGCAGACAAAAATGGTGTAAGGACAACAATAGGGAGTCAAAGAAGAACATCGGCTAATTTAAGTCTCAAATGATCACCGGTACAAGAGAATCAAGAACTTAAGAAGAACGCATACTCGTATCAAAAGAAAGTTATGATTAAGTAGGGTTTTATCTTAGTTCCATGTTTATGAGTTTATATTGCAATTATGCTAAAACTGAGGAGAGGAAATTGTAAGAAAAGTTCAGGTATGAATAGGATGATATTGTAAGGAATTAAATAGTTCGACCATGGAATTAAAAAGGAGATGATGTGGTAGGTATATAAGGTCGACGAGTACAAAAAGGGATAATCTAAAATAGCACCGAGAAGCAAGCAAGGAAGAGTTCCATATCTGAACAAGGGAATTTGTCTACTAGTAGAGAAATAAGGAGCAAGGTAAAAGAGTACAACAATTTAGAGTGCTTATAGACTGGCAGGGAGCCGTAGCAATCATGAGTTAAGACCATCTTAACGGTAACAGGTCGAGACAGTAACAAGATATCGGTTGACCACTGAGTACATATATAAGAACATGAGGATACGGGACTAATGAATGAGTTCAATAGAGAATTGGGAGGATATGAAAGAAGACTAATGAGCCCATAGTATAAGAGCATGGAGATCAGAAACTAAAGTTAGACAACCATTTCAAGAAACTAATAAAAAGCATCGTAAGCTCGCAAGCTACAACATTCGAGGACGAATGTTCCTAAGGGGGGAAGGATGTTACACCTCGCATTCTCGGAGCATGATCATGCCATGTATTCACCATATTAATGGAGTATCAGAGACGTTCCATGAAGTTTTGGAAGGTACAAGCCATGGAAAGTTCATAACAATAAACTAAAGGATGAATTAAGATCTCGTAAGTCGTAACCGGAAAGGACAACCTTTAAACCAAAGGACATGACCATTATCAAGTATTATTAATGATAAATATCATGTATGGAGAGTTTTAGAAGATTCCGGGACCAAGCAAAGCGAATAAAATAAGTTTGTGGAAAATTTGAAAAAGAAAAGTTGGCAGAATTCTGGACAGAATTTTGGGTCAACTTTGGCGGGGTATATCTCCGAGTATATGAGGAGTTTTAAGGTGTTTCAAAAGCCTAAAATGAATTTCATCGAGTATAGGTTCCAATGCAGTAAACTGTTCATCAATCCGGCATCGGCGTAGAGAGTTATAGGCATTTTAAAACGGACAGTCAGAGGAACCCGAACCTGGGCGGGAATCCGGAAAAATCCACTTAAAAGGCCACTTATATTTTGACCTGGCCCAATCCGAATTTGGCACCTATAAAAGGGCCTCTACACTTCATTTTAGTCATTTCTTCTTCAACTCCATAATCCTCTAGAACCCCCCTAACCTCTCCACACCTCTCTAGAATTTTCCACACTTCTCTCTCCACTACAAGAATATTCTTAAAGGCTCTCCACCATTCCAAAAAATTCTATACCATCACAAAAGAGGATTAAACTCCAGATCCCCAAGCTAAGTCATGGAGAAGGATTGTTCTTGTCTCCACTTAATGTTGTGATAAATTTGGTCTTGGAAGAAGTTGAGTGGGGTGAAGTTCTTCTAGTGTGAGGTATGTTCTCCATCCTATTTCTCATGATTAAGTTGATTTGAAGATTTAGCAAGTCCTATAAAAAAGAGAATCATAGTATAGAAGTTGCAAATTATTAAAATAAAGATGATGACTATGGAATGAATTTGAAAGGAGATTTTGGATTAATTTGAGATTAAATTGAATATAATTCTTTGATTATGGTATTGTGGATGTTGTTATGGTTAGTTGAGAAATTTGGAAAACATCGTGTGGGATGTTTTATGGAGCCTATTGCTGTTGATAATATTATTGTGATGTGGGTATTGTTGTTGTTGTTGTTGGTTTTTGGATTGTGATTTCGAGCTAGGCATATAAACGAGGGAAGTCTTGCCGAATTTGACGATTCTAAACGAAATTAAATTGAAGGCTTAAGATGAGCGTATGACACTGAGCCTAATAATAGTATGAATGGTTTGTATGTAGACTTACGAGCTTGGAAGGATAAACGTTGAACGACTAAGGAAACCGAAAGGTATTTTAAGGCTCGTCCCTTTCTTTCAAAGGCATGATTCCTATGTTATGATTCCATAAGTGTTTCCATAACCTCCTTGATTTCAAAAGCTAGAAGTTTATGACTCTTAAAGCTTATTATGATGTTAAATGAGAATGTTTTTTTGAGGATTACGTTAAGGATGACTTTATGCTTAAAGGTCTCAAATATGATTTCAACGATGATATGAAAATGTTAAGCTATTTCATGATTTTCTCAATTAATTTCATTGTAGTTGATCTCACCTTATAAATTGTTCCTTCAAGGTGGGATAGAGCGATAGTTTTTAGTTGAATTCCTATATACCATGAGTATAATATATGCATATAGTTATTTTGTGACATTACAGAGTTCTATTGTTTCATTTTGATTATGCACTACACTCATTTTCATTCTTCATGCATATATAAGGCACGATTGACAGGGGGTGACGCTGTGACCTTTGTTGTATATATATAAGGCACAGTTGACAGGGGGTGACGTTGTGACCTTTGTTGTGTGTATATATGGCACAGTTGACAGGGGGTGACGCTGTGGCCTTTGTTGTGATGTGTATATGTATGGCACAGTTGATAGGGGTGACACTGTGGCCTTCGTTGTGATGTGTATATGTATGTCACAGTTGACGGGGGTGATGCTGTGGCCTTTGTTGTGGTGTGTATATATATGGCACAGTTGACAGGGGGTGACGCTGTGGCCTTTGTTGTGTCATTTCTATGGATATATGTGTTTCTTTGATATAGCTGTACTAATGCATTTATTTTGCCCATTCATTGACATGTCTCAAATGTTTTCTAGGATTTTATGTATATGTTGATTTCATGCCTTACATACTCGTTACACTATTTGCACTAACCCCCTTTCTTCGGGGGCTGCGTTTCATGCCCGCAGGTACAGACACTCAGTTTGGTGATCCTCAGGTTTAGGACTTTAGCTTAGCTGCTTGGAGGGCTCTAGTGTTCCGACGCTTGTGTCGTTTTGGTACATATCCTTTGACATAGGCTTTGTTATACTCTTAGAGGTCTGTCGACATATGTGGGTTGCGTATATATGGTTTGATCAGCTACGCAGATGTAGTTCATTTTGGATATTCCTATGCATAGTGGCAGCCTTATCGGCTTGCATATTTGTTATGTTTGGTTAGCTGTGGCTTCTCAAGAGATAGGTTCTTTTTGATATATGATATGATGAGTTTACAGCGTGCTTTCGCAGATTGCCAAATTGTTTTCAGTTTCGATCTGATCATATCGAGCAGGTTTGTATACGGGTGTCCAGTTCGGGCACTAGTCATGGCCCATCGGTTTGGGTCGTGACATGTACTGACCTGCACTTGCTGCATTTTTTTATGATATCAAAATTCTAGGTTGGATCTTGTTACGTCTCTTGTTTTCGTCGTAAGAAAGTCTATGGCTTCCTAGTTGTGTATACCCTTAGTAAGGAGGCTCGTACCCGAGTTTACGAGATATTAAGTGCCTTACCTCGCGTATACCGAAGCACAAGTATGAGTGTTCGAGAGTACAGTGTACACTTTGATTTATTGGCTAGATACGCCCTAGCTGTGGTGGCTGAGATGGAGGATCGAGTTCACCATTTCGTGGTCGGTCTAGGGCCACATTTGATTGACGAGTGTATGACAGCTGCGTTATAGCCAGGTACGGATATTTCTCGCGTACAGGTATACGTACAGAATCTGAAGGATCATAAGCATTAGCAGAGGACAGAGCGTGAGCGTGACCGGGGACATGGTAAGAGGGCTAGATCTTTAGATGTTGTTGGTGAGTTTAGAGGAGGACAAATACAGCAATATTTTCGGTATCCATCCCATTTAGCGGCGAGTGCACCACCGCGATTTTCAGGATAGAGATTTGATTGGCTTTCTTATTGCAGAGTGGGTTAGAGTTCTAGAGTTTCGGGCTCTTAGTATAGACAGGAGTCAGGACAGGTGAGGCCATCTTTGCCACGGTGTACCTAGTGTGGTAGACTACACGCTAGACAGTGTCGATTGGTGTCAGGTACTTGTTATGTTTGTGGCCAGCCAGGTCATGTGATAAGGGAGTGTCTGTAGAGGGGCGGTGTAGTTATTCTTCAACTTTGTAAGGTCGTCGCTGGTTCTTCTTCATCGGGAGGCGTTAAGGGGGAAGGGGGGGAGCATTTTTCGGG
>NW_026720727.1:0-9807 GCF_029784015.1 Lycium ferocissimum
GAGTCTCACTTCCTCGGCCTGAGCAATCTTTGCGCCTATGTCCTCAATACCGTGCTGGGCTTATTTGAGGGTAAGCACCCGGGTTTTCCATTTCATATGCTCAACTCGGAGAGTAGAACGGGCATTGAGGACAATCCTCATAGTATCATTTGACTTTTATCATTATCTATATGATTGTACTGAAAATTATTCTCAAAATTCTGTCAACATCATGTGATAGGATCCCCACGGTTGGTCGAGTAGTTCGAGGCCCCGGTCCGACATGTTCATTCACTACCAAAAAGCTGAAAAAACGACCTACTAAAAGCGACCTCACTGAGGTCGCTAAATATTGCGACCTCATGAGGTCGGTATAAGCATGCTTTTAATTTTATAATTTTTTTCTTTAAAATACCGACTTCCTGAAGTCGGTAATTTAATAATAAATTCCACAAAACACATGACTGACCTCAATAGGTCGCAAAGTTGCCATGCTAAACAATACCGACTACACGAGGTCGGTAAATATTTTTAAAAAATTAAATATATATTTAATTGGGCGACCTCACGTGGTCGGAATGCATAATTAAAAAATCTAAAAACAAATTTTCAATTACCGACCACACGAGGTTGGAACATTTAAAAATAAAAATAATTTAATTACGGTAACCGACCTCATGAGGTCGCTAAAAATCAAATTAATATCACATACCTAACACCACTTTTCCCATTTTTCATTTCCCCCTCTTTTCATTGCCTCGATTTCAGCCATCGACGCCTATCGCAGCCATCGCCCCATCGCTCATCGCTCATTGCCCGCCGTCCGAAGCGAGTTCCGATGTCGCGCCGGCGCCGTCCCGTCCAACCGAGGTATTTTTTTTCCCACTTTTGGTCCGTTTTCCAACAGTTTTTGTGATTTGTCACAGAATTTTTTTAGAAATGTCGTTTTCCTTCTCCTAAATATACAAACATACATACATGCCCCCCTTACTCATTATCATATAGTACCAATTATTTTTCTCCTCTCCATCTCCGTTTTTAGGGATTCAGTTCCACTGCTTTGTTGAGCCAATTTGCTGATTTCGGGATCGACTTTCCATTCTTGATTCCTCAAGTTGATTAATGTGAAATTTGTATGAGATTGTTATTCAGTTCCTAGCCATTTAAGGTATTTATTCTTGACAGCTTCCTCTTCTTTTAGGATTACGTTTTAGTTCTAGGGTTAGGTTTTAACTCTGTTCTGAAGATTAAGGTCTATTAATGACAGCCCCCATTCCATTAACATTAGGTTTTAATTCTGTTATGAAGATTTTGATTGATTAAAATGGAAAGTTGGTAAATTTGTTAATTTCTGTAAAGGGGTAATAATTTGATGGACCATTCGATTTATTTTCCATTCTCAGATACTACGCCCGGTGGCTGCATATTAGCATTGGTAGATTTACTCACGCTTAATGTGCGAACTTAGCTTGTTTGGATAGTGTCGTACTACTCTATCGAACAGTTAAGCTTAGTACTTCGTACTACTCTTTCTTATTTCTTATTGCTTAATATGCTCTTTGTTTACTTTCCAATATATGGCACATCATGTTTATTTATCAAATGGTAAATTATCGTTTTCAACTCACTCAATTTTGCTCCTTTGAACTGTTTGCTTTTAGTGCTTTGTTGATGTATGCTAGCAAGAGATGGTTTTTAAGCTTTCATTTGTCGATAATTTGTTGTTTTAGAAGCAAGGCTTAGGGTGGCATCCTGAGTTAACTTAAAATAAGGATATTGTGGTAAGTTTGGTTATTTTATTGAAGTTAAAATAAATGTTTTAAATATAAAAAGTACTATATCACCTCATCTTCACTTATTTATCTAAGTTTGCATTAGAGAATAAACTAATTATTTTCCTTCTTGGTTTGAATATAAAAATGACTCCTTCTTGGTTTGAATGATTGCACCCATTGTTTGTGGTTTGGTTCTCTCGTTATTTATCTTTTAGCCTCTAGCTTTGAACATAATATAGTCTTTAAAACCACCATGTGGAAGTAACAGAAAGATCATTTGTTATGCTGATTTCATTTTTATGCCCTTAATTATAGTTCTCGATGAACTAGAGAGAAAAGCATACTCAGATGTTCACTCTTTCAATTGGTAGTTAAATACGACATGGAATTGAAATTTTTGAACTTAAATTAAAATTAGTATGGTACTAACAATGGCGTGGAGAAAGGATGAAAATGTTTAAGAGTTCTCACAGATAATTAATTACATGGGTGTTAAATGGAAGATTGAAGTGTTCGTGTGTGTATTTGGGACATTGTTTGGTACTTTTAATTTATTAACATTGATTCTTAATTCTGTTACGACCAAAACATATATGTTCCAAAAACTTGTAGCCCCATTTCCCATTTCAGTTGGGGTTGAATTCAATTCCCACACTGACCCTTGTAGCCCCTTTGAGCATTTTTGCTGATATTGTTGATTTAGATGCTATATATGGGTGTTGTGATCAGTGTTGTGAAAGGCGAGCGCCATCTCGCCAAAGGCGAGAGGCGTGGCGAGGCGTGGCTCTGCCGCCTTAATCAGATGGCGAGGCGTGGCTCTTCTTCTTCTTCTTCAGTTCTTCTTTCTTCCTCCTCTGTTTTCTTCTTCTGCTTCTTCTTCTGTTCTTTTTTTTTTTCGGCAACTCCTCTGTTTCCGGCGACTTCTGCAAATTTTTTTTTTCCTCCGCTTCATTCTCTTCTTCTTTTTCTCTGTTTTTTTCTCCTCGTTTTTTTCCTTTTTCTATTTTCTCCTCTTGTTTTTTTTCTGTGACCTGCCGGTGGGCGGTGACCGTATTTTCTCTCTCTGTTTTTTTTCGTTCAATAATTATTGAGTCATTGACTCATTCAAGTTCTAAACTTTTAGAATCTACTATCTACTTTTAATTTTTGAATTGAAATATTTGTTAATATGTTATTGCTAGTGAGATTTTGATTATTTATATATGCAATGAAATATTTTATTTTTTTGGTATTTTATTGGCGCCGCACCTCAAAAAGGCAAGCGCCTAGCTGCTCGCCTCGCCTTAAGGCGAGGCAGGCCCTTGTCGCCTTTTGTCGCCGCGCGCCGTCCAAAACACTGGTTGTGATGGTTGAGGAACAGATGATTTACCTACAAAATATATAGACCTGTTATTGAAATGTTTGGTGGGTTCAATGTGTTCGTCTATGGTCTTGGCCTGGCTGTGTATTCTTTTGAAGGGATTGGTATGGTTTTGCCTCTTGAATTAGAGACAAGAAACAAGGAGCAGTGTATGTTCTACTAGCATTTCATAAGATCTGTTAAGGCTTAGTCTTTTTAAAATAACAAGCACATAAGATGTATATTGTGGGATACTACTAACTAGAATTATTAAATGTCCTTTTTGCACTCTTTGATTTTCTTGCTTGGAGTTTGGGGGATTGCAAACAATTAATATCGTTGCTATTTATAGTAGAAACTTCAAATTCGTAATTTCACCGATGACCAGATACCTATATTTCTTGACTTTGTTATACGGAAGTTCAAGCTGCTTATTCTTGTCAATCTTTCTTCTCTAGCTCTTCCACTTGTTTTACATTGTCTCCGTGTCACTTCTAAAGCATACAAGGATATGCATACCTTATCAAAAAAAAAAAAAAAAAAAAAACAAAGATATGCACGCTTAGAGAAGAAAGCCGACAAGAATAAGCAGGTTTGAAGCCCTCAAATTTGAAGATTTCACATGGTTTTGAGTTCATGGCGAGGCTACACACTTGTGATTTTCTTCTAATTAGGGGAAAAAGAATCTATTTGTCCTAGTTGATGTGTAATTTCAAGTCTTAGGCACACTTGTTTTGGAACTTTTGGAGAAACAAACTAAACGATGTGTTTCTTTTTCTGGTGTGCAGTATAGAATAAGAATATATATATGTCCCTTCTCAGAGAAAAAAAAACGAATATATATATTTATCTACGTATATTTATGTCATGAACCAAATCCCATCTAAGCCGCGATGACACCTAACCCAACCCTTCATGCTAACTGATCCTGGTAAAGACTAGTCTTTCATCATGGGATAGCCAAAGAACTGGTTCAGTGAAATTATGAAGTGCCATATTTTCTCTGAATGCATATTCCACTGATGTTGTTGCAATGTAACAGTCAGCTGCAATTTTGCACATTCATCAGAGCATAAACTCTAATCCCATATCATTACCTTTGTAGTTTGGATCAATGAGAATAGAGTATAAGTGAAAAGCATGAAAAGTGATCTGTTTTCCCTTCCATTTTCAGATTTTGAGAATGGGGTGCAAGTTCGAAATTGTATTAAATATGCTTCGATAAGATAGTGTCTTATATTGGTTTTACCATTTAAAAAGCTAATTTTCCTTGTTCAATTTCAGATTCAATTTCAACAATCACGGGCTGAGTTATGCAACAGTTTGCCACCTGGCACAGAGCCTACAGATGAACAATTGAATGAACTTTGGATGCCGTGGTGGCTCTACTCAGGTTTGGCACAACTTATGGAATGGCAAAATAGAGCATTTCGTAAATTTTAGCCGCCTCGCAAGGCATAGGTTCTTCAATGATGCTGGGTCGTCGGATAGAGCGAGTGTTATGGCCATGGGAGCCGTAAGATTGTTGCTATCTATCCGATTCGTGCCTCGGAGGCTAGGGAGGCGGAGGGACGGCGGCCCCTACGAGTCGGAGGGGACGAGGAGAGACGGAGGGACAAGCAATTTGCGGGTATGAAATCTCAATTAGACTTATTACTTTCTTCGAGGGCGATTCCCCCTTGTCCCCGATGACGCTCGTAGCTCTGTGCATCGACCTCCCATTCTCAATCTAGGTCACGACATCGAGAGGTTGGTCAAGAACACAGACTTGTAGATGAGTCAAGTAGTGGTGATGATGATGGGGAGCACGTGTCAAACACAGTACGACATGGTTGAATTTTAAGTATCTTACTAACTTATGAATTTTTTTGGTGGAATTGTAAAAATGTGGAAGTGTTTGGTGGATGTTTGTGAATGTTAAAGTAGCTTGATGTTGTAGACTAAGTTAATGTAGATTAGTAGAATGTTAATTTTGTGGATGTTTGCACAGGTTGAAGTAGTTTAATGTTTTGTTGTGAATGTTGAATTACATTTTGATTCAATTTGAAGTAGTTTCGAGTTAAATTTGATGTAGTGCGGGTTGTAGCATGTTATTATATGTGCTTGTTAGATTGTTGGCAGCTAGTATAGCTGGTTTTAGCTAAATATAGAACTGATTTTCATTGTTGATAGGTGGGCAGCTGCAAAAGTAGCAGAATGCTGCCAATTTTTCTGCAGAAAATTTCGTTTTCCAGATTTTAAATAAACTGACCTCATGTGGTCGGTTGTGTTCATATCATTTTGCGAAACCGACCACATGAGGTGGGTTGTGTTCATATCAATATCCACATTTTAAAGAACCCGACTTCATGAGGTCGCGCGGTTCATGATTGTCATTATTCATACATTTATAGTGACCGACTTCATGTGGTCGGTAACATAAAATAAATAAATAAAATTTTCAATATATCGACCAGTAGGGTCGGTAACTTGAAAATATACGACAACTAATATAATTTACGGACCCCATGTGGTTGTTAATGCTTTTACTTAAAAAGTAATAATTTAATATACCGACCATGAGGTCGGTAACATAAAAATAAATAAATAAAATTTTCAATAAACCGACTACATGTGGTCGGTAACTTCAGAAATATATAATTTACAGGACCGTGTGGTTGTTAATGTTTTTACTTAAAAAGAGGAAAATTAATATACCGACTACATGAGGTCGGTATGTTAATTTTCCTTTTTTTTGATGAATCATGTACCGACCTGGTGTGGTCGCTTTTTCCGACCACATGAGGTCGGTATGTTAATTTTCCCTTTTTTTTTGATGAATCATGTACGAAAGCTTGGTGTGGTCGTTTTTTTCCGACCCGACGAGGTCGTAAATGTTTGCGACATGACCCATACCGTACCTACTTTTGAGGTCGGTTTTACGGCGCATTTTTTCGGCTTAGACCGACCGTGAGGTCGGAAATATCAATTATTTTGGTCGGTTTTCAGCAGTTTTTTAGTAGTGATTGCAATCAATACTTAGGCTATTTCTTATCTCTCTATTCACAATCTTTATTTCGTTAATTGTTATTCTTTTACTCTATAAACGAATCAAATAACATATCCTTTAAACCACATACAAATTTAATTGTTACCTTTTTAAGGGGTAAATAATAATCATTTACGTGGTTTTCAGTTATTAAACATTTTGGAGGAATCAAATTCACCTTTTGCTCTCTCAAACCTATATAAAGGTTTTTACCTTATCATTCATCCATTTAAAAAGTATGTCTATAGATGTAGTTTAAATTTGGAGTTCCTTTTTTTTTTTCTTCAAAAAAACGCTTGATAATGAAGAAAAAGGAAGTTTTGCAAGGTTCGATGAAATGAAGGTACATGAGATGAAGCAAGAGTGCAGACGGTGAAGGATTACGTAGGTGTCACTGACGGGGAGGAGTTTGGATAGATGAGGCGAGGGAGAGTCATTATTTCTTCCTATTTACGTTTTTACGACTGAAGAAAAAGTTATTCAAGGAAGAGCAGAGTCTGCAACAAAGTGAAAATAGAGAATCAAAATTGTGAAGAACGAAAGTAGAAGAACAAATATGAGAAAAGTGAACAAATTCAGATTGGAATTAAGCGGGAGGATACCAAGGAGGCATAAGAAGTTTCTGACAATAAAAACAATCAGTAAACGAAAAGTATGTATTGAGGCAAATAAAGTTGTTCCTCCCTTATTAAAGTTTGTTCTTTTTTCTCAAAGTGGTGATTCATTTTTAATAATTATAATATTGAAAGTTATAAGTGCACAGAAATTTTATGTTGACCAAGATTCTTCTATTATTATTTTTACATAATCTGCTCATACAAATATTACATTTGCAAGATCATTTGATTTCCAAACAAGCATGTGCAAGTTATCACTTTTACTTTCAAGTAACTAAAGAAAGACAAACAAAAAAAGAACTAATGAAAACCAAAGAAACTAGGAGAAAGAGAAAACAAGTACAATAGTGCTACGAAATGATCATGTAAATGTAATAAGCGATATTTAAAGAGGGAAAAATGTCAAGAAAAAAGAAAAAAATGAACAAAAAAAAAAAGTAAAGAAAAGAGGATTAGCAAAGAGGTGCAGATTTATTTGTTTTGTACATTTTTTTATTTCATATATCTTATTATTATTTTCAAAATACTAGAAACATCGAAAGTATTTTGAAAAATAGTGTGCAAATACGAATTTATTAAATATATTAGTCAAAGACATTATTGTTTCTAAGAATAACGAATTCATAATTTTTTTAAAACTTTTTTAAAAGAACAAGCTAATTGATTAAGAAATGCTATCAAGTTTGAATAGTCAAAATTACACCTATGGATATCATCAAAAATATTTATATTTTAAATTTAATCAAATTTATTTAACTAATTTTATATATATATATATATATATATATATATATATATATATATATATATATATATATATATATATATATATATATATATATATATATATATAATTTTATCTTTTTTCTCGTTTGCAAATTTTCTTTTATCTCAAGATTTTTGCAAGAAGGTCATATCGTGAATTTACTATTATTTAACAAGTTTACTAGTTATAATTATAATGTTTGCTAGAAGGAATACTAACAGAATATTCTCTGCGGTAGATATGCATGGAGTGGTTCATGACACACCAGAAGGAGTAGCAGCTGCTTTCACTGAGTTCTATTCAAATTTACTGGGGTGAAACACCACTGATAGAACACCTGTATGTGGAGAAATGGTAAGAAGAGGAGCAGTACTTACAGAGGAACAAAGAGACTCACTTGTTCTACTAGTTACAGCACAGGAAATCAAGAAGGCAATTTGGTCTATACCTGGAGAGAAGTCACCAGGCCTTGATGGCTATGGAAGCCCGTTCTTCAAGGATGCATGGGAAATAGTGGGTGCTGATGTGGTGGGGACAGTGCAAGAATTCTTTCAGAACGAAGGATGCTAAAAAAGTTGAACAACACTTTAATTGTCACGACCCGAGTAGGGGCCATGACGGGTACCCGGGGCTAACCACCGAGCACCGCTCATACCATTACCCATCGTACTCATCAAGCGTTCATTCATTAATCTTATACTCAAGTCATAGGAAAAACCATCTTTTTTTTTTCACTTCGAAACATAGTTACCTTTATATACATAAGCCCTTCGGCTATCAAAATAATGTACATACAATAAGGACCCCATGAGACCGTACTACCCACACATGCGTATCTACGAGCCTCTACTAGAGTGCTAGACATAGGGACGGGACAGGACCCCGTCGTGCCCAAAATAAATGTATATACACAAAAGAATAAGTCAATGGCACCTCCGGAACAATGGAGTGCTCTCCAAGTCGACCTAAATAACTCCCTACGAGTCGGATCACCTCCCTGCCTTCTGTGGGCATGAACACGACGTCAAAAACGGACGTCGGTACGAACATTGTGTGAAGTATGTAAGGTATGAATGAAATGAACATAATAGAGAAATCATAAGACATAAGATGAAGATATAACACGTAACTTTAAGGGTGGATATTTCCTTTCATACATATATCATATATAATCATAGTACATGTATCATCATAGTGCATACATCATCGTATCGTATATATCATCATGAATTCGTTAACCGCGTCCGGGTAACCATCATATGCCGCCCACTAGTGGTGTCATGCCCGGCCCTCTAGGCTCGGTGTAACCATAGCCCGCCTTAACGGTGACATGCCCGGCCATCTAGGCACGATGGAATCGTATGCGGCCATACTTGCGGTGACATGCCAGTAGTTTAAGGCAAGGTGGAATCGCATCGTCATATACTCATCATAAACTCAACATTATTATACATCTCATAGGCATATCATGACCTTATCATAATTTAGCATCATTATACATTTATCATGAAAACATACATTAGAACTTGAAGGCAACTATGGCTATGTCGGGGTGACATAAGGTCGTGAACCCCCGATTACATTATGGAGTGATCATAATCTTCATATCTCACCTTGATTGGACTAACATTTTAAGGTGAGTGTACACAAGGAAAAGCATCAAGGTGGAATCGCATCGTCATATACTCATCATAAGAGATAAATTTAAAGGGGGTTACAACCAGAATGGGTGGCTAACATCCGGCGGCACCTATACTATTGCAAGTGGTTATAAAAAGTGCAAAGGGGAATCAGAGAATTGGCAGCACTGGAGATAGGTATGGAACAACCTGAATGTGCCAAAGCACAGTTTCATCTGCTGGTTGAGTGCTCATGGGAGATTGCTCACACCGAAGAGAATGCAAACTATGGGGTTTTGTCAGAAAGTGGATTGCTTATTGTGTGAAAATGCAACTGAAGATATGCAACACTTGTTCTTTGAATGTCATTTGTCCAAGACCTGCTTAATGGAACTATTGAACTGGTTGGGGGTGCCAAGAATGAACACAAATCACCCAGGTTTATGGAGAAGATTATTCAGGGGACTTAAAGGGAAACTGTGCAAAAAGTTTGGAATGACTGTGACGGCAACACTGGTGTATGCAATATGGAAGACAAGGAATGAGGCAATGTGGAATTATAGAGTCAGCAGTCCAAGAGCAATCTGCCAACAAGTTAAGGATGATTGTAGGTTTAGAGTACAAAAATATGACACAGCACAGAAGTATAAGAAAGATATGGAATGGATAAATGCATTTATAGGT
>NW_026720728.1:0-8046 GCF_029784015.1 Lycium ferocissimum
GGGGGGAAGGCGGGGGAGGATGTCTGGGTTTTGAAAGAGTCGGTCTTAAAAACCAAGTTTTTTGGAATACCGGGGTTCAATCCCTCCATCCCCACCCAAGTTCTCTCTTGCCTTATCTATAGAAAAAACGAATCGATCATCGCTGATATGATGGGAATGGTAGTTTGTGTTTATTTGTTGGACCTTGTCTCCTTTCGTTATCTTCCGCTCCCCTTTATGGGGGAAAGGGGGCGGGTGGTTTCCCTTTTGGGAGCTAAGTCGAAGATCTGGGGGCTTTGAGTGGTTGATAAACTGCGTTATTTTTAGGAACCCCATGCATGGGGCTTGGAGAAAAAAAAGGGGTATTTTTTCCGGGTAAATGACAACCTTGTTGACTATAAAGGGGGCTCGACGCCATCACCTAAAATTTCCCTTTAAATTTTACCCCGGCTTCGATGACAACCCCTGGAATTTTTTTTCTTGGGACCCGGGTCCTCAGGCCCAAACTATATTATTCCCTTATTTCCCTTTCAAATAAAAAGATGCAAGGTGTTGTACGTCCTACCCACATAAAATCCCCTCTTCCACCATTCCCGGGTGGATCTACGCCGCTATTTTTGGCTGCAGGATAATAAAGGTCGAGGACGGAAAAGGTTTTTCCCTATTGGTTTACCCTTATATCGGGCCCGGTAGGGCCCTATACGGGATGAAGGTTTTGGGGGGCGGAGGCCCTAAAATCAGACCCAACCGTTGGGTTTGAAAGAAAAAAACCTTTTTTTTCTTTTAAAGGCTGCCCGATTCCTTATCTTTTCCTTTCGCCCTATGCGGGTTTTCGGAAATCCCTTTCCTTCCTGGGGGTTCGCTTTCTGTGTTTTCAATTACCATAATTTTTCTATAATTAAAATAAAGGCTATGGGTCATCGGTTTGACTTTTACAAAGGGGTCAACCCCTCGGATTTTGGAGTTCTTGGCCTCCCCCTTAAACATCATATGCTTGTGGGATGCTACGGGGGTATGGCACGACGAATTTTGCGATATGCCATTCTTGGCGGGGGAGGGAGAATTGGACGCGCATAATATATAGTTTCAGTTCTATAACTATATCTAAGAAAAATCTCCCAAAAACATTTTTATTGTTGTCATGTTTTGGGATTTTCCCAAAAAGAAGGACGGATTTACGGGGATTTCTCCCGTTTTCCCCCGGATCTTTGGTTGACGCTTTTTGTAAAAATTTTTCTAAAAATTAGGATGTCCGGACTATGTTTCTGTCGACCAGGAGGGTTCTTATCGTATCTTGGTGCGCCTATCCCCCTAAATCGTCGCGTCCTCCTTCTTTTTTGTTTGGCCCCTTTATCTGAAAATGGGTTAGGATTTCCTTTTGAACCCTTCGGGGGTTTTTTTAAGGGGGCTTAACCCTTCCTTTTTGAATAAAAGGGAAGAAGATCTTGGTTTTTTTCCAGGGGAGGTTTCTTGACGCCTCATTGGGGTGTTGAGGGGTTAAACCCCCAGGATATATTACGCTCGAGTCTCTCGATTGTTTACCAATGTCATATTCCGTTTAAAAATGGTCAATTTCTTTTCCGGTATGTGGGTTTTCTTTCGTTGTTACGCGGGCTGAAGCAGTCCCCGCTCCCTTGGGGGAACGGCCTTTCCCCCATTTTCTTTATTTTTTTTCGTTAAAAAAATAACTAAAAAAATGCTGGGAAAACTGACGGCACCTGAGCACTCCCCTGAGCCCCTCGATTCTCTTTCTATGACTACTCTGGAAAAGAAAGTCTCACTACTCTGGCTTTCGATCTTTTTCCCCCCATAAAATATTGAATGAAGATTCCCTTTCGATTTCGTGACATCCCAAATAAGGGGTTGTTAAAAGAAACCCTAATGGACGGCTATACCCTTTGAAAGGGGGTGCTTGTTTGGGCCTAAGGCCGTTAAAACAAGATAGAATGATTTTCAAAATTTTTGGGCACCGAGCACAAGGGCTCTGAAGATTTCTTTAAAAAATCGTGCCCCAAAAAGGGTAGTTTTCCCCCAATAAAAGAAGAAAAAGGGGAAATTCATGTTATAACAGAAAATGGCAATCTTTGATTAAATACACTGCGTAGTGAATCTTCAACCCATAGATGCTTTTACTCCATTATTTTCATCAAAGTCAAAAACCTTTTAAATATAATATATTTGGGGTTTTTTTTTCGGACACCCCCCTTTTGCCGGGGTATGCCCCCAATTTGATTCTATCTTCAGGGCATGAAATCAAACCCCTTAATATTCTCCGCCAGAGTAAACCCCTTATCTGGAATTTACTTTTTAAACTTTCTAATTTAAACAACGAAAAACTGATTTTTCTAAAAAAAAGCCGGAATTTTAATAATAAAGTAAAAACCTTGCCCCATGAATATGCACTCAGAACCCCCAAAATGAAATTCAATGTTTTCTGTGATATATCCCCAAACAGCCGTAGGTCAAATCACAAATGGACATAACAATGAATCAATCCAAAAAAAACAATTGGATTCTTATGTTAAACCGGAACTTGTTTTGGAAAAATCCAAATTTTCAACCCATCTGAATGAAATCGGGTTACCCAGACAATGGAAAATTTTACTTTTTTGTATGTCTCAGGCGACGGCGGTCCCCCCCCCTTTTCCAATGAAACGAAAAAAAAAATGAGAAAAATTCCCTATAAAAACTTTCCCAACCGGGCCCCCCTGCCTGATCTGGAAAGACACTCAAAAAAGAAAAAAATGACACGGGGGGGTACTGACAGAAAAAAAATTTTTTTTAGGGGGAAAATGGGAAACTATCTGAAGAAACAGGAAAAAAATTTGAAAATATTAAGTTAAAAAACTTTTATAGGTAAAGGAGGGCAAAAAAGCTAAAATCTTTTTTTCGGGGGGAAACCCCCATTTTTGGGTGGTTTAAGCGACTGGGCCCGCGGTTTAATCAAAAAATGGGACACTTTTTTTGGGCCGGGAAATTCTAAATTCATCAAGCGAAAAACATCCCGCCCCCAAAAACCACCCCTCAGCCGACCAGCAAAACAACGAATTCCCAGATACCCTTTCAGCCCTTAAAAAAAACAAGTAAATACCCCTTCGACCCCGGGAAGGGGTTGACCAGGGAAAGGGAAAAACCGGGAAAGAAATTCTCGCGAATAAAAAAACTCAAACTTATCGTATCCCCTTTCTAGAAACCCCCTTTTCCTTATGGTTTTGCTTTTGTCTGCTCTACTGTCCCAAAACCGGGCAGCTTGGCCTATATTGTAAAGAAAAAAAAGAGGGGAGAGAAAGGGGTTCCCTTTTCAGTCTTTTCCCAATTTTTCCCCACCTTAAACTAGGTTTCCTAATGCCTCCGCTGCCAAAGCACCTTCTTTCCCTTTCCCTAAATAAAAAAATTCTATTATTCTACAGCTTTACTATCTTTTTATTGTTATAGTAATATACCCTCTGGGGAAATGCCCAAAAAGGGCCTTCCTCAAGGGGGGATTCATACCCGGAGAAAGGCCCTTAAACTATTTCAACTATTTTTTGCACTAGTCTCATAGCCATCTCTTTTAAAAAACCTTTCGCGTCTTCCTTTTGCTTCCCATTTCCCCCTCTCCCCTTTATTAATATCCGTAAAAATAGGGGTTTAAAAAATCCTGTTCTCAGGTGTCGAACTCTTTTACCCCAAGATGTTTCTCAGGATTTTTACCCCTAAGTTTCCCTGCCTCTATGCCCACCCAATCGGGGTCCTCTTTTTCAACCCTCCCCCTGGAAATTATTTTTATCAACCTTTTGAAGCCTGGCTCCCCTCCCCCCGGAATTTATCAAGTCTTATTCCCGAGAAAAGTATAGGATAAAAATCTTCTCTTATGCAGTTAAGGCGTAGGGCTAGGGGTTTATGAGTTAAGCGTTAATAAATGGCATGAAAAGGCCTTTAGGGGAGTTGCGTAATCTAAACTTAGTGCAAACAATTCTCGGGTGACTATTGGGGGATCGACCCGACCCTTTTATATATCTTTCCGGCCTGGGCCTTCCCATTTGAATCTTCCCATTCCATCAGTTCAAAATATCCCCCTTTTGGGTCCCCCCCGATCCTCGGGTTAGTCGACTTAGGAACAAAAAATCTGCTGGGGAAATTTTAAACTCGTTGCTTTTGGGCCTTTTTGTGAGTGAAGGAGATGGGGTTGCGGGGAAAAAAACCAAATAGGGGAAATTTTCCCGCCGATTGAATAACGTCTTGGGGCCTGGGGAAAAAGGAAAAAGGGGTAACCGGGGGGGTTTTTTTCCCGACAGGACTGAAAACAACAACGTATGAAAATTCCCCACAAAGAAGACTATCGAGGAAATACCCCCCCAATAATAGACCTACTTTTTTCTAATTCCCAATCTCCCCCTGGATATTCTCTTTTTTGCCTCTTCAAGTATACTCTGACTTCAACCAAGTAATTTTTTGGAATTTTTTAAACTAAAAACTTTCTCCCCAAAAAAAAATCTCAACATCCCCTACCTTTCCTTAGCCCCGGAATGCACTTTTTTCAGAACCCAAAAATGCCCCACAATATAGACTATTAACCACGGGGGTTTTTTCATTTAGTACTCTCCCTTTTCCGTTCTTAACAGTAAGGATTACCCATCCGGGGACCAGGGTTTGCAAAGCCCCTTTGGGGGGGTTTCATCAACTTCTCTTCGAAGATTAAAAAAGAGATAGAAAGAACTCTTCTAAAGCCCGACCTTTTTCCCTTTCCCCCGCTCGGCCTTCCCCAAAACTCAGATGCAAAAGGGGCCATAGCCCCAGTTCGGGTTCGGGGCGATAGGATGAAAAAGAAAACAATTTTTCTTTTCCTTTTTTTCAACAACCAAAACCCCCCAACCCCAGTTACTTTAATATCATACCGGAAAGATCAACTCAAGCCAGGCTATCAAAGAACTTCTCACCTAGGGAGGTATCATAATAAGTCAAGTAAGGGCGAACGTTAAAACATGAACAAGAATCCAATCAGCTCCCGGCGTTTTTTTTTGCTATTTCAAATGGGGGTCTTATGAATCGTGAAAAAGTCCGTGAGAAAGAAAGGCAAATAAATTTGGGGGGGCCCAAAAAAAGCTCAACCCCCGAAGGGGAAATATCCTTGGTAAAAAAAGGCCCCTCTCTTCACAAACTAAGGGAAAAAAAGGAGATCCGGCATAGCCATAGATGTGGAACCTTTTGAAATGGTGTTTTTTCGTGGGACAGGTGCGCAGCGGTTGGGAAACGTGCAAGTGACATCTTCAATCAAAAAAGACCTGGCTAAAGGGGAGGATTTTTCCTTCCTTGGGGCTTAAAAAGCAAAGTGACTCTCGCGGGTATTTTCAACATATAGAGATTCGCCCCTATGGAAGGCCTTATCATTTGGTTGGTGCTTTTCATAGCGTAGTAAATAAAGGGCGTAAGTAAATTCTACCCCTTTTCTCGGGGGTTTGGAAAAAATTTTTCCCGACCCCGATTTTTTATAGAACGGAAAAGCCAACCCGTTGGGAAAAGGGCCTTAGAAAAAATCTATAAAAAGGTTCTTGTATCTTTCCCGCAAACTGATTGACCGGGGTTTAAAAGGGGGAACCTTTGGGTGGTTTAATTTTAAAAAAGGGTTTTGGGAAATTAAAGGATTAAAGGGCATTCTCTTTCAGAAAACCGTAGATAAAAGGCAAATGCACCCTGAGTTTAAAAGCATTACCCCCCTAGAAACCCTTGGGGAACAAAGAATATGATAACACAAAATGATGGTATCTCGGTGTGGAAACTGGTCCTCATAGGGAAATGGGCCGATTTTTTATGCCTTCTCGCCCCTTTAAAAAACCAAACCACCATCACCACTCGAAAGTTCACTCTTTCGAAGAACTATCCTGGGGGGAAAATTAAAAAAGATCGAATGAATCCTGGGTTTTTTTGGGAAATGAGGGGGTTTGGAACTATACTGTTTGGGCCCATTAATGAAAAAAGGAGAAAAGAATGGGGGGAACCTTTGGGTGGTATTTAAGTTATTCTCATCATGCAAAATTGGGGGCATGCCCCTGGGGGTCTCCTTTATTAAAAGTTTTTTAAAAGATGTCAACTTGATTCAACAGGGGAAAAAACATCAAAAATTCATGCTTACTACAGGTTTTTTGGTTGCCCCAAAATACAGATTAATCTTTTTGGATTTTTTCTACCTATCGCCTTTCCTTAACCCCACCAATGGGAGATTTGTTGGGGAATTGATTCTTCCTTGATTTAAGGCGGGAAATTGAAAAACAAAAAATCTCATGAAACTCATCCAATTTGAAGGTATGACCATCCAAAATGGTTACAAAAAAAAAAAGCTGGGAAATTTCCAAAAAACAAATATAAAAGGAAAATGCGTAGGATCCCTTTAAGGTTTTTCCATTCCGGGGGTTTCCGGGATTGGAAAGGGGGAAAAAAAACAATATTTTCCCCGGTCAAATCTTTTAAAAAAAAGATTCCGTTGGTGTTCCATCCCCTATTCATCTAACCACTCTTAAAAAAAAGGGGCCCAAATTTTTGTTAGCTACTAAATTTAAACAGGTTTTTCCCCCACCCGGATCCCCCCTTGTAAAATAAAGTCAGCATCCATAACCCCAAATTTTTTAAAAGGAATCCTTTTTTTGGCCTTTTTGGACCCGGAAAACCCCTGGGAACAGTTGTCGCCTCCCCAAACCCCTGCCTCGGAAGAAACAAATGTAGTTCTCGACCTTTTTTAACCCAGTTCCTGTACGTAAAATTTATTCCCGTGAGGGAAAAAACAAAGGGGAAATATGGTTTTTCCCTTTGATCGTCTCCGACCCCCACTGGTACTATTCATCCTTTTTGGATCACTCCTACTTTTTTCCCTTTGGGGGGATAGGCCCTTCCTTGGAAGCCTTTTGGGGCCGGGCACGCTGGACGAGGGGACACTGGGTTTTTTTGCGTCAGGGGGCCCAACTTTTATCCACTGGTTAAAAAAGAAGGGGGAAAAAAAAGCCTTCTCGGTCTTTGTAGCGTCCATAAAATGCAATACTTGCGAAAACTGTATGTGGGTTTAGCCCTTTTTTTGACTGGCTGTTTCAAATACAATTCGGTTTTAGGGTTTTTAAGTGGTAAAGGGGATAAAGGGTGCTGGTTTTTTTAAAACGGCGAAAATAAATTAGCGTATATAATGAGCAAATGGAATTTTCACGATCTACTAACAAGGGGAAAATCGCTTGATTGGTTCAAATCCCAAATCTTAGAAAGAAATTTCATTTTAAATCAAAAAAATTAAAAGGGGGTGAAAGTCACCTCTTTATATAGTGATAGTCTTGAAGTAACTATGTTAGGGGGAAAATTTGGGGGATTTACCCATTGGGTGTAATTTGGAGGAGGGGATATTTTAAACCCAAAAATTTTTCGTTCCGGGGAAACCCCTGCCGTTCTTTATCATTTGTTTTTCCCATCAACTATAAACATTCCCCTGTTTTGGTTTTTTCTTTGTTGAATGCTCGATCCTATTTCGCTTCTTTTTTTTGCTGCTGTCAGTTTGGGCCTCTTCATAGTTCATTTAATGAGACGAATTTTTAAAAAAAACCGACATTATTACCTTAAACTCTGAAACTCCTCGCAGGTCCAAGATGATGAAAGAAAAGAAAAAAGGAAAGGAAAAATCTAACGATTGTTATAAATCGGGGGTGGGCCGGGCCCCAAAAGGGAAAGGTTTCTCAAAATCGATCCCAAAATTCCCAAACCCCCAAGAGTTATTCTGGGGTCATGGAGGAACGGTATTCTACGAGTCTTTTAATTGGGACAATCTCAAATTCTTAATTCGGGGATTAACGACCCTTTCCTTTTCCCCTTCTTTGGCGTTCCCGGAATCCGGGGGTTATGTGCATTTTTTGGAGGGATATCGGGATTTTCCAAACCTTTTCCCAATTAGATCATTGTAAAAAAATTGGTTAGGTTGGGGGTGGACAATTGGGAAAGGGGGGGCGGCCCCCCTTCTGTATCAAAAATCGAAAAGCGAATTTTTAAAAAAAGGGGGATTTGAAAGGTAAGGATAGCGTGATTATTTTCTTAGTAGGTAAGAAAAATACCTTTAAA
>NW_026720729.1:0-9494 GCF_029784015.1 Lycium ferocissimum
TTGTACATTTGTGACAGCTCGGGGTGACGTTCCACTTTTAAGCCAAATATATGTTATTTGTACACGGTATAAGTTATTCGTACGCTATTTCTGATTTGGGACACTGGGTACGTACGAGTTCCCAATTCGGGCACGAGTCGCGGCCTACGGGGTTGGGTCGTGACAATTAAGGAAAGATGTAAAGATGGTTTAAGCTGAATTACCGAGATAGAATTAGTACTGAGGGCGAACAGGACATGGCTATGGTTGAACCAAAGACCTATCCCGATACCGGTTGTAAGATAAGAGAGGCGAAGACAAAGTAAGACATAAGGATTAGTGAAGCCACGCTAAGGTATTTTTTTGGGCTAATTTGAGCACCTTCGCATATTCGTGTAAAGATTGCAACATCATGTGTGACAGGAAAGTTGAGAGCAAGATCCGAGCAAAGGGACAATAGAAGAGTTTGAGTTAAAGATAAAGAGATGACACGGGATAATGTGCCTAGAATGTTACAAGTTGAGTAAAAGGGGATTATAAGACGATTTAAGCAAGATGATCGTAACTAGTCAAGGTTACTAAAAGAGGGTGAATTGATATGTCAAATTCTTTCGAATCATACAGTATGATAGTTAAAGTAGGAGGGAGCGGCTATGTAGAGTTACTATATGAGGGGACTTCATTGCTACTTGATAACTAACTCCAAAGATAGAGACTAAGAGCAAAAGGTAGAGTGACTAAGGTCTTTCAAAGGAGTCGAGAAGAAGTACATGAGGTTTGAAGATTCCGAATATGGACTTCATGACAAACTTACCTCGCACTCTGCGGAAGTATGATGTTCTAGGGTATTCTGCGGGGATGATGTCCAGGTAGCGTAAGAAGAGCTAGCGTACGAGGAAAACCCCTGTAGCTACCGGATCGTCGAGGCGAGAAAGTTGCGTACTAAAAACGTGACTTCCGTTAGGTCTTGTGGCGACACAATAACGGGGAGGAGATACACTGGGAAGCTCGAAGAGGAGATGAAGAATAAGTATCCCTACTTATTTCCTATGCCTACATGTAATCTAAATTCCTAGAGTGGTTATGTTGATTGATAAATAAACTGTATGTGGTAGCCATAATAGGAATTCCCCCGAAGTGCCTATAAGACCCTGTAAGACTAGTTTAACATTCGAGGATGAATGTTTCTAAGGGGGGAAGGATGTTACACCTTGGAAAATTTCGCGTTATCAAGACTAGGACGGCTTAGTATGAGCTCGGGGGAGAGCAGAATTACACAAGGATTATGGATGAAGATTATGTTATCTGAGCATAAGAACATATATATGACATTTGGAGAGTGTATAGAGTAAATCGGTTAACATGATCACTCGATGATAGCCCTCGAAACCATGAGTTAAGGTGGGGCCCACATGTCGGGGTTTTGTAAAGGATATATTATAAGTGATACAAGTAGTACATGGAAATTCGAGCAAGTCCTAAGAAGGACCCATAAGCCAAATATGGACATAAGCCCTCCAAAAGGACGATTTAAGGAAACGTTTTCGGATGAGTTGACTTGGAGGGGCAAAAATGGCATTATAAGTTTGGAATTTGGAAAAACACCAAGAATAAAAGTTGTATATAATTGAAAGAGATTTCCAACCATAGGTCTTGAGCCCTCACACGATGTCGTAATCAAGAGTTATAGCCATTTTAAGAGCAAGACCCCAAGCTGCCAAATGGTTCCGCGGGCCCCACATGAACAAGTCGGTGGAACCGACCTAGGGGGGCTATAAATACCCCATCAGCCCATTTTTTTTAGCATATTAACATTCCAAAGAGTCCTAGAAGCCTCTCAAAACATCTCCGAAATGTTATAGTCTGATAAATCAAGAATTTAACAAGATTACGCCAAACTAGGCTGTGAAAGGTAATTGTTCTTGCTTCTACTTAAGTTTGGCGTTGGAGAAAGTTGATGTGGCTGAGTTTCTTCAAGTATAAGGTATGTTATTTATCCCATCTTTTATGTTGAGTTTATTTGAAGGTCTAGCAAGCCTTAAAAATGAAACTAGTTATGGAGAAAAGGTCATAGAGTGTTGTATTGTAGTTGTTGTGTTTACGGGCTGTTTTGAACGTGTTGTGGCCATGTGGGTGGACTGATTTATGCATACTAAAATGGTATCTATCATTGTTGGCGTGTTGATGAGATTATACTCCTTGATTGGGATGGAAGAAAGTGCATATTGTTGTTGTATGTTGAAAAACGTCGTGTGGGATGTTTTTGGAATATGTTGGTATGAAAAATAGTGTTGTTGATGTTGGTATTATTGTTGTTGTTGATTGGTTTCTGAATTGTAATTTGGGCTAGGCATATAAACAAGGGAGATGCTGCCCGATTTTCGGCTGAATATAGAGTAGTTTGATTTGAAATTTGGAACAAGTGTGCAATAAAGAGTGTAACGTTAGAGTGAATCCTTTTAAGGGTAGGCTTACGAGCTTGGACGAATAAGCGTAGCTAATAAGAGGTGGAACAGGTATGTAAAGCTATCCCTTTCTTTCTTTTGGCATGTCTTAGTTGTAAGTAGGCTATGATACGAGCCTCGGGGTAACTCTATTCTTAAGATCCGAGCATGTCTACGATTCTTATTCACTACTTAATGTTGGCATTCTTAATGTAGTCGAACTATGGTCCTTATGTCTTTGGTGTGATTGGATTTCAAATGTTGCATAAAGAGTTTTTGTCTTAAATGATTCTATGTCGAATAAGGTCCCTAACTTTCATGAACGGGCTCGGATTGCTTTGATATGTTCGTAAAGTGTTCTGTAATGCATAATGCCCGTAACTTTCATGGGCGGGCTCGGATTGGTTCGATACATGTCTATGATCTCTAAGACTCTCTTTAACATAGTCCTAATGGCATTTAGAATGGATTTAATATTACTATCGTTTGATACTCGAGCGTTGATTGTCTCCTTATCTACTGAGTCTTGAAAATTGACTTATATGCATATGGTTTCTCACTACTCTGCTCGTGCGAGCTATTATTACTTCTTTCACTGCGTCTCGGGCCAGGGCATGTATTCGTGCACAACTCCACTGCATTATTCACCGCGTCCCTCACTAGAGGGCCGGGGCACGTTATATGTATATGATGATATTCACCGCGTCCCTCACTACAGGGCCGGGGCACGTTATATGATATGATGATATGGGGATGGCGGCCAGGATGGCATATGATGACTTCATTCACCGCGTCCCTCACTAGAGGGCCGGGGCACGTTATATGTACATGTATATGATGATTTTATTTACCGAGTCCCTCACTAGAGGGCCGGGACACGTTATACATGCATATGTACATGATGATTATTTACTTATGTCACTCAGTCCCATAATGGGCTGGATATGATCTTGATACGCATGATTTATGTTTCAGAGGCAAGTCTTATGATTTTCTATACTCCTTATTTCAGTATGATCCCCATTTCTTGTTTTTCATGCTTTTACATGCTCAGTACATATTCCGTACTGACCCCCTTTCCTCGGGGGGCTGCGTTTCATGCCACGCAGGTGTATACAGATGGGTAGAGGATATTAGTAGAAGATGTTCCAGCTGGATTGGCGAGCTCCATTTCCTTCCGGAGTGCTGCCGAGTCAGAGTATTTATGCTATGGTATCTTGAGCCATGTTAGAGACTTTGCAGACAGAGTCACGTGTATAGCATGTCAGTCTTGTAAGCGGCTCTGTAAGCCGATGTATCATTATACATTTTGTTACAGATTTCATACGATTACAAATTTTACTTGATTTGAGAAGGACGAAAAGCATGTTTTTTTTAAAAAGCTTACATTATGCATTCACTTCATGATTTAAGAGTCCAGTAAGATTATGAGTATCACGAGGATCAGCGGGTTCGCTCGGCCCTAAGTAAGGGTCGAGTGCCCATCCTGCCCTATCAAAAGTTGGGGTGTGACAGCAGAACCAGTTTTAGAATGGAAGGATAATACAGCATCTCCGAGAGGTAGGTTTATTTCCTATCTCAAGGCAAGAAAGATGATTGCTAAAGGTTATATATAACATTTAGTCTGAGTTCAAGATATAAAAGCAGAACCACCAACTCTTCAATCTGTCCCAGTACTGAGTGGGTTTTCGAAAGTATTCCTGGACGAGCTTCCAGGTCTTTCACTAGAACGGGAGATTGATTTTACCATTGATGTGTTACCCGATACTAAGGCCATATATGTTCCTCCTTATAGACTGGCTCCTGCAGAATTAAAAGAGTTAAAGGAGTGTCACGACTCGGCTACGGGCCATAACGGGCATCCGGGGCTAACCACCGAACACCACTCATTCTATTACTCATCTGCTCTCATTCATAATATATACTCGAGATCATGGAAAACTATAAACATTTGAAACATATTTACTTTTATAAACATAGGCCCTTCGGCTATCAAAATAATATATACATGCATATGCATGAAAGGCGTGAGACAATACTACCCACCTCGCGTATCTACGAGCCTCTACTAGAGTACTAGACATATGGACGGGACAGGACCCCGTCGTGCCCAAAATATGAATATAAATATATGTACCAAAAGAATAATCAATGGCACCTTTGGAAAATGGAGTGCTCTCAATCAGCTACTAGCTCCTACGAGTCTGGATCACCTCCTCGCCTACCTATGGGCATGAACACAGCGTCCAAAGAAAACGGACGTCAGTACGAATATTGTACTGAGTATGTAAGGCATGAATGAAATGAACATAATAGAAAAGTCATGAGGCATAAGATGAAAACATAATCTTTGAATAGATACATTTTATTCACATATCATACGTAGCACATCATCTGGATTACCATAGTGTATACATCATCATACCAGTCCTACTTCATCATACCGATCCTACATCATCATCGTTAACCCGCGTCCGGGTAACCATCATATGCAGCCCCACTAGTGGTGATCGTGTCCGGCCTTCTAGGCGCGGTGGAATCATAGCAGCCCGCCGTAGCAGTGACATGTCCGGCCAATTAGGCACGGTGGAATCTCAAGCAGCCTGCCTTAGCGGTGACATGTCCGGCCAACTAGGCGCGGTGGAATCACATCATCGTACATATCATACACTTATCATTATCATTCATTTCATAGACATATCATGGCTTTATCATAACTTAACATCATCATACATATATCATCAAACATACATTAGAACTTGAAAGCAATTATAGCTGTGTCGGGGTGACGTAAGGTCGTGGACCCCCGATTATGTTATGGAGTAATCATAAGCGTTGTATCTCACCTTGGAGGGACTATATTTTAAGGTGAGTGTGCATGAGGAAAATATCAATGATTCGTAGTCAACATCATTAGCCTTGTAGGCACATCATATCGTAATTTCTAGAATCCTTAGGCTTGAACGTAACATTATCATTATCGCACTCATAGGGTATTTCTTATCTCATGTGACTATTCATGAACATAGGCTCTTAGTCTGTTGGAATATAGGAAATTCATGAAGAAATAGGAAAAATCATGCATAGGATTCATGCCTTAGGAAGAAAGGTTGAGCCTTACATACCTTTGTCGTTTAACTACTCTATTGCTTGCTCGTTCTCCCTTAATGCACTCGCTTATACCTTCAAGGGGATTCGTATCAACATTAGCTAAACAATCATAAGAGCGTACTTACTAAAGCTAGATAAAATTGGGCAGCATTTCCTTTGTTTATAATCTCAACATATCCATTTTCATGATTCAATCTAACTACTACTCAACAATGATACTATTCACACACTTATAACCCATTTTCTATATTTTTCTACAATCCAAGTGTTTCAGCCTATCAGCACTTTAAACAACATGGAAAGATCATGAAACTCACCTTAGATGATGGAGGAATAAGCCTTGAATGGCAACACACCTCTTGCACCAAAACCCTATTTCACCTCTCTTGGGATTTCTTGGTTTGGATGACTTTAATGGGTTTCTCACTCTTGATTCTTGTTGGTTTGATGAAGTTGATCATCAATTTCCTTTTAATTCTTGTGATTGATGTGTTTGGAATGTTCTAGAGAAATCTTGACTTGTGGAGGAGTGAAAATGAAATGAAAATGGATGAGAGAGAGGTCCCTTATATTAATTCACAACCAGTCCCGACCAAGATCTACGGGCCAACATGTTATATCCCGTATTTTTATACGACGGACTATTCGTAAGCTAATAGACATAAATCCAAGGACAAGATTATTTTTGGATATGAGACCGGGACTTTTAATCGCCGATTTCAATAAGTGCACGACTTGCTTGCGAATTTTATTTGGTATAGAAATATTAATGGAAATTTGGGATTAATTTACCATGATTAAATTATTAAGTGGGGATTAGTGATTAATTATGATTAATTAGCCTAATTAGACCACTAAGTGGGCCCCACAACATATGGATGAATATGATTGGTTCATGGAGGATAATGGGACACATGTCAAGGGTTGGACATGTGTCACCACTATGGAGGGCATATATATACCAAAAGATGACTAAGATATTCATTTTCATCCACAAAAATGAAATTCAAGAGAGGAGCTCGGCCATGGCAGCTCTGCGTATGGTGGCCTTGAAAGATGATGTTTTCCATGGCAAATCAAGCCCTAAAGTGTTCTACATAATTGTCTTCAAGTTTCAATTGAAAGAGAAACCACAAACATGCTATGAATGCTCTTGTAGGCTCTCGGCCATGGCTGATTTTTGGCAAGCTTCCAACCTTGATCCAAATTGATTTTTCAAGGCGTTCTAACTAAATTGGAAGGGCAGATTGTGACGTGAAAGCAGTCCATAGGGCAGCAAGAACAAGTATTAATTCAAGGCACAAATTCTAGCCAAGTTGAGAAGTCAAGTGTTAAAGGTAAGGTTTAATCTTCTTTTACATGTATTGAGGATGGTTTGAGCGTGTTGTAAGGTGTAGTTATATATGAAATTCATGGAATTATGTATGATGGTGTTGAGGCCGTGTAGGGGCTGTTTTGTGTAAGAATGGTGAACAAATTTTACTTAGTATTTGGTTGTTGTTGTTATGGATTTTATGATGAGAATGAAGGGGTAAATGGTACAAGTTGGAGTTGTAATTGTTTGTGGGCTGTTGTAGAAGCTAATATGATGTTAATATAGTTTCTTGCATTTATGTGAATGATGTTGTTAACATGTGGTTGTTGGTATAGTTCATGAATTTGGAAGAAAAGAATGTGTTGTTGTTATTCTTGTTGAACTTGGAAGATTATATGTTGTATTGTGTGTTGGTTGGGCTGTTTTGGAGTGTTGTACGGGCTGTCCGGAGTGTTCTCGAGTCATGTTTGAATAGTCTCGGGTTGATACTTGAATGTATGATTAGTGATGTTGGCTTGGTTGTATGTGGTTGGTTTGAATATAAGCGAAACGTCGTCTAATTATCTAGAAAGGAATTATTAACGTTAGGATACGTTTTGAATCTCTCCGTAGTTTAATCGTAGTTCTTGACGTCTTAATATAGGTTGAGACACTATTGGGCAGCGTATACGTGTTGTGTTGCGAGTAAACGCTAAAAGGTATGTAAAAAGCCTATCCTTTTTTTCTTTTGGCATGTCCTAGATGTAAGTATGAAACGATATGAGCTTTGGGGTAACTCTATTCATAAGTTCCGAGCATGTTTATGATTCTTATTCACTTCTTGATGTTAGCATTCTTAAAGTGGTCGAGCTACTGCCCTCGAGTCTTTTATATGATTGGATAGTAAATGATATATAAAAGTTCCTATTCCTGAAAACCTCTATAATGACTAATGACCATAACTTTTATAAGCTTTCTCGTATTAGTTTGATATATGGCTATGATCCCTGAGGCGTTATTTGACATAGTTCGTAATGATATTCATAGAGTACTGAGGGTGACTATTATCCTAATACTCGAGCGTTGATTAGTCTACTTATCTATTGAGTCTCAAAACATGATTTATATGCATATGGTTACTCACTACTCTGCTCGTGCATACTGTTATTACATCTTTCACCTTGTCCCGGGCCGGATCTGTTATCGTGCACAGTTTAACTGCATTGTTCACCGCGTCCCTCACTAGAGGGTCGGGTACGGTATATATATATATATATGATGATATGATGATATGATGATATGATGATATGATGATGTGATGATGGCGCCGTGCCCCATGATGGGCCAAGTATGATATATGACAGATTCACCGAGTCCATAATGGGCGGATATGATATATGATATAGACATGCATGATTTTATTTCATAAGACACGAATGCGTGATTCCTTGATTATCATATTTGCCTCACGGAATCCCTACTTCGGTTATGATCTTTCCTACTTATTTCATGCTTTATATACTCGACATATCTCGTGCGACCCCGCTCTTCGGGGGGCAAGCGTTTCCATGCCGCGTTGTACGGACGCTCGTTTTGGTGATCCGCCGGCTTAGGATATCTATTCGGCTATCTTGGAGTGCTCCCTTGTTCGGAGCCTATATTTTGGTACGGATCCTCTTGTTGTATATATGTGTTTATCCGGGGTACGGCGGGGCCTCGTCCCGTCATATGATGCTGTTGTTACTCTTGGAGGTACGTAGACATGTGTGTAGGTTGTATATAGTTCTTGTTCGGTTGTGTCTGTATGACTTATGTTTTGGGGCGTTCCCATTCGTAGTGGCAGCCTTGTCGGCTTGCGTAGATATATATATATATATATATATATATGTTTTGGAAGCCGTGTGTTATGGTAGCCTTGTTGGCTCGTGTATGGCTGGGACGTTCCCACATATTATGACGGCACTTGTCGACTTATGTGTGATATTATCGGTAGAAAGTTGTAACTCCTCGGGAGACGAGAGTTGTTGTGATATGTATATATATACGGCGAGTTTGAGGCGACGTCATGCCTTTCTATATATAAGTTCTTTATTATGCTAGTTGTGGACGATTATAGTTATCAGGTGTATACGAGTGTCCAGCTCGGGCACTAGTCACGGCCTACGGCGTTGGGTCGTGACACAACATACGGTCCGTATGTTTTCTACTGGCCGTATGTCTGGCCGTAGATCTGGTCCAGTGAAGGATGCCATACTAGGCTGAATCTACGGTTGGACATACGGTCCGTAGATTTTATACGGCCAGTATGTCTGGCCGTATGTTTGCCCAGTTTTCCGAGACTTGTTCTCGTCGACTCGTTTGATCTGCGATCCTTATGGATCCTTCTTAACACTTGTTTAACACCTCAATACCAATCTAAGGGACATTATAACTCTTCCTCAAAGCATTATTAAAACATCATTAACTCGATACTCGTAAATCATGTCCGATACGCGACATGTGACTTGCTTTCCTTAACAACTTCCTCTCCTTATCTTGAATGTCTTTGGAAATCTTAATTAGGACCATCAAATACTATTTCTTACTTATCAAAACATCATATACGTCGTACACTTCGTTAGTCTATTCACTGTACACTAATGGAAACTTTTCCGAGGTCCCCCTTT
>NW_026720730.1:0-9593 GCF_029784015.1 Lycium ferocissimum
TTTGATGTTGATCATCATATACACTCACCTTATGCTTGTTCCTTCAAGGTGAGGCAGGTTACTTATGAATGTTCCACAATGAAGTTGGGGGTTCACGACCTTACGTCACCCCGATAAAGTATAATTATCTATGAGTCTCTATGCATGTATTATGATGAGTTACGGTAAGCATATTATTATGAGCATAATAATGATGAGTCTAGGATATGTATGATGATATGATCCCACCGTGCCTAATTGGCCGGGCATGTCACCGCTACGGCGGGCTGCATGCGATTCCACCGCGCCTAAAGGGCCGGGCATGTCACCGCTAAGGCGGGCTGCTATGTTTACACCGACCCTAGAGGGCCGGGCATGACACCACTAGTGGGCTGCGTATGATGGTTACCCGGACGCGGGTTAACGACATGATGATGTATGATGGATATGATGATGCATGTATGGTACGATGATGTACATGTGATATGCTAAAGTGCACGTCATAATAATGCACATGATATACTTATGTATGACGAATGTATATGACATGTATTTACGTTTAAAAGAGTACACAGGTTGTATCCTCATCTCATGACTTATGATATTCTTACCATATTTACTTCATTCCTGCCTTACATACTCAGTACAATATTCGTACTGACGTCCTTTTCTTTGGACGCTATGTTCATGCCCACAGGTAGACAAGGAGGTGATCCAGACTCATAGGAGCTAGCGGATTTCGGAGAGCACTCCATTTTTCTAGAGAGGTGCCATTGATTATTCTTTTTGGTACATATATGTATATATATTCATGGGCACGACGGGGTCCCGTCCCGTCCATATGTCTAGTGCTCTAGCAGAGGCTCGTAGATACGCGGGGGTAGTATGGTCCCATAGTCTTCATGTATATATATATATATATATATATATATATATATATATATTGATAGCCGCCGGCTTATGTTTATAAGAGTAAATATGTTTCAAATGTTAATAGATTTCTATGATCATGATTATATGCTATGAACGAGAGTAGATGAATAACAGGATAAATGGTGTTCGGTGGTTAGCCCCGGATACCCATCACGGCCCGTAGCTCGGGTCGTGACGATTTTAACCATTATGAGACGCTTTCAAAGAGAAGTTTTAGAATGATTGTAATTTAATTTAAGGAAGAACCCTGGAGGGGAAAATGATTAGTAATTAAAGGAACTGGAATGAGTTGCATTCGATATTTCGGAAAATTGAGATTTATTGGAGATATAGGGAAAGTTGACACTAAGAATTCAAATACAATATTACGATTTATAGATTGGTGAGTAACAGACGATGAAGAGATATTGATATGGGAAAGAAAGTTAACGAGTAGGAGAAAGGTTTACTCTAGAAGTTTATATATATACATAAGATTAGGACGGATTTATGACAGGCACACAGACTCGTTTTATCGAAATTTCCTATATGAAGTGAGTTTACATTGGGATTTAGAAGTCACCTGTCATTCGACTTCAAGGGGATTCTGAGAATCATTATGGCCAAGTTACTTCGGGTATTAATGACGACCTTGAACTCAAGAATGAGAAATGGTTAGGTAAGTTGGATTGTAATTATGATTGTCATCTGGATTGTTTATATAACTTCTAAATGTGATGTTTCTTGGCTGACGAATGAAGTAGAGATTGTATCAACCTTAGAAATATGTGGTGTATTTCTAGCTAATCCTTATAAGAAGGCTTCACCTCAATTTTTTCAGACGGGTGTTGTGAAGGTTATTTGACAATAGAGAAATTAGGTGCGATGTCAGGTTATGTGTAAGGAGAGAAGAGAGTAGGTGTACAAGTGAAGATAAAATATCACAAGGATCGATTCGGTTGCTACAGGAAAGTAAAGGATGCGAGATTGATTATCTTAGACAAAGAGACTAGGTACAAGTACGAGTAAAGATTTTTATGTAAAGTTATATCGTCAGGATTTACAGTTAGGACATAGAAAGATATGCTAGGAAGACCTACAGATTTAGACATACGAAAAAGAATATGAGAAACCAGAATAGCCCGAGGGAAATTAGGAGCATATGAGCTTTACAATTAGAATTCCGAAATGATCGTGAGGTATGAGTCTAGCTAGCTGGGCAAAAAGAGAGGGGAGACGTATTAAAGCCACAGATTCAGAACAAAATCAAATGGCAACCGGATATCTCGCAAGAAAAAGTGTTGAAAAGCGATAAAAAGATTAGTCACGAGCGGCTACATCGAGTATTATGTATACCCTTATGATTGATTTTACGACATGTTAAAGTATTGATTGTGATGTGTATCAAGATTGAGGTAGCAAGCGCTACAGACAAAATTAGGATTGGGTTTTCTCGGGAATTAAAGTCAGATAGCAATAACGCGACCAAATATGTAAGCACGAGCATTAGGAAAAAGAAGGTTATGATATCATGAAGGGGAGAGAAACTTGGACAAGGAAAATGTATACCCATTGAGGATCAGGTAATATATTTGAGGAAAAGGTTAGGATGAAAGCAGGAAGGCAGTCGATAGGATCAAATTTAAATAAATCAACGGGAGATAGAGTAATGTTGTACGTGACAAAGAATGAACGTGAGGACCCTGGAACCAACCTATACGTCTTCATAACTAGAACCAAGAAGATTGTAAATAATGGACAAAGGTGCATCCTTGAGGAGAAATAAACAGGTCTTATGAGAGCAATGAGGAAATTTTAAACTCTTGAGATTTAACTAGGAGAATGGATGTGAACCCATGATTGGTACGCCTATTTAAGGGAAGAAAGTACCCTAAGAAGAGATTTTCAGCGTCAAAAAGGATTCGCAGTCATAACGAAACACTCCAAAGTCTCCTTAGCTAAAAGTAAAGAATGACTAATGGAAACAGGCGTTTTCTGAGTAAAAAAAACAAAAGAAACTATGAGGACTAAAGGAAGGAGGAGGTGTCAACTAAATGGGTAAAGGGAACTATGTGGCTGCCGACAACAAGGAGAAGGTTAATGAGTCAGTAGGCTTGCCCGAAGGAAAACAAATTAAAATTATAAGACAATGGTTGTGTGAAAGATACAAAGATGCGATTATGAAGAAAACTGAGAAAATTCGAGATATATATATATATACATGTGTGTGTGTGTGTGTGCGCAAGTTATAGTATCATAAAGGAAGATGAAGACTCGACGAAAGGAGAAAGAAAAGGGTGTACTTCGTGAGGATGTCATGATAAGAACAAGAACCGACAGAACACTAGAAGGACTATGATGCATGGCTGTGATGCAAACAAGTAGTTAAGAAGAATTACGGGACAAAATGAGCTAAGCTAATGAAAGGATGAGTCGTGGGAATGAATGGTAAAGTGTATCAACTTCTAATGGTATAGTATAGATACAAATTGGAATTGGGAACTAAGAGCAAGAAGAATCTCAAGGATATTAGTAAAAAGATAGTTATGAAGGAAGATTACGGCTGGAGGTCGGACACTCCATAAGGAGTCTAACGAATTCCGGTGTCATTATTGATTCATTAGCCTAGGGGACTGTTAGTTATGAAAGGAAGAGGTTATCAATAAAGAAAGCATCTGATTTATATCCGATATGTGTAAACATTTCACTTAGTGCAAGAATCCAGTTAGCAAAAAGGAAATAAGTTAAACCATGCGATGAAAGAGAAGATCAAACATTAAAACCTTAAGATAATCTATGGAAGATGATTATTCTTGCTTCTCCTCAATGTTGTGATGAACTTGATCTTGGGAGAAGTTGAGTGAGGTGAAGTTCTTCCATTATAAGGTATGTTCCCCCATCTTATCTATATGATTGAGTTGGTTTAAAGGATTAATAACTCTTGAAAAAGAAAAGGATCAAAGTGGAGAAGTCACAAAGTATTGAGACAAGCCTATGATGATAAGCTTTCAAAAGGAATTAATCTGAGAGCTTAAGACAAGCCTATGACGATAAGCCTAACAATAGTATAAATTTTCTTGAATGTGGATTTACGAGCTTGGGAGGACAAGTGTTAAGTAGTTAAAGTTAAGGCGACCGAAAAAGTATTTTAAGGCTATTCTTTAATTCATTTTGGCATGATCCTATGATATGAATGAACAAACAAGCATATGAGCTTCCATATTACCTTACTCTTAGCAGCGCCAAGAGTACTTCAGTCTTTGATGATCCTGTACCCCTGTTATGATATTCCTTCTGTTCATGGGTCTTGAGATTTCATGTTTTAGTGATGTTGGCTCAATAATTGTCCACCAGAGGTAATATGACATCATATTATTCCGAGAGTCCTATTATTTCATTTTACCTATGCATTGCACTCATTCTCATTCTTCATGTATATATATATATATATATATATATATATATATATATATATATATATATATATATGTATATATATATATATATATATATATATATATATATATATATATATATATATATATATATATATATATATATATATATATATATATATATATATATATATATATATATATATGGCACATTTGATAGGGGTGATGATGTGGCTTATGTTGTGGCTTTCATGTATATATATATATATAAGGCACATTTGACAGGGGGTGACGATGTGGCCTATGTTGTGGCATTCATGTATATATATAAGGCACATTTGACAGGGGGTGACGATGTGGCCTATGTTGTGGCGTTCATGTATATATATATATAAGGCACATTTGACAGGGGGTGACGATGTGGCCTATGTTGTGGCATTCATGTACATAAGGAACATTTGACAGCGGGTGATGATGTGGCCTATGTTGTAGCGTTCCTACATGTTATATCCCGTAATTTGTACATTGGGATAATCCGAGCTAACCATGATAAGTTAAGGACAATACTATTTCGGGATACGAGGTAGAGACTTTTGACCTCCGATTTTATTTTAAGGCACAAGTTGCTTACAATTTTATTGGATGGAAATATTAAGAAAAATTTGAGGTTAAAGTGAATTATGGAAAGTTAACATTTCATGAATTAAGGGCCAAGTTGGCCGTGTGGTTTGGGGTGGCTCCCACCCATGGCTTGGCCAAATTTGATTCATCCAAGCCATGTGTGGGGCATGGGACACATGGATGACTTGTATATGAGCATATTGGATGACAAGCAAGACTAGAATTCATCTTTTTCAACACTTAGAACTTTGAAGAAACTTGGAGAAAAATAAGAAGGGCCATTCGGCCATGGTGACCAAAAATGGAAGCCCTCAAATAGTGATTAAAAAAATATTTTCTTCTAGCATTCCCACCAATTGGAAGGTCCCTAGTAACGTGGAGTAGTTGTTGGAGCAATCAAAACATTCATTCTTAGCAACTTACAAACTCTAGCCAAGTTGAGAAGTTAAGGTGGGACCCACATGTCGGGATTTTATAAAGGACATATGAAGAGATATATGGGTAGTACATGTGAAGTTGAGCAAGTCCTAAGAAGGACCCATAAGCTAAAAATGAGTGTAAGCCCTCCAAACGGACGATTTAAGAAAACGTCTTCGGGTGATCTGACTTCGAGGGGCCAAAACGGTATTATGAGTTTGGAATTTGGGAAAACTCCCAGAATTAAAGTTGTAGATAATTGAAATAGCTTTCCAACCATAGATTGTGGGTTCATAGAAGACATCGGAATAAGGAGATATGGACGTTTTAAGGCAGAAAGGTCAGTGGGCGTGCCCAACCCGAGCCCAATCGGGTCAGGCCCATTACCCACACCTTTTTAAATGAAATATCAGCCTTTTCTCCTCATTTTTCATACCAAAACACCCAGAAAATTCTGGAGAAAAAGAGAGAGGAGAGTCTAGAGAGAAAAACTAATTTTGACCAAAATCCGCGCCCCGAATTCCGAAGCCCATGAAGAGAAAAGTGTCATACGTCGCGTTGCCTTCAATTTGAGCTAAAAATCAACCAAGAAGAAGAGGGTGGACGTGGTGTCTGCACACTTGAGGTAAGATTAAGGTTCCTTTTCGTTGTTAACAAGTTTATTCAGAGTTTTAACGGATTAGAACGGAGGGAATAGTGTGTAGAAATGGATGAAATTCATGAAACCTTGTATGTTGATGTTGATCCGTGAGTTTTGGCTATTTTGTGACAAGGAATGAACTAAATTTACTTAGTGTTTTGGTTGTTGTTGTTGTGAATTCTATGATGTAAAATAAAGGTTTAATGGTTCAAGTTGAAGTTAAAATCGTGTGTGGGCTGTTTTTGGAAGCTAATGTGAATTAAATATAGTTTCTTGTATTTATGAAGATAATGTTGTTAAAGTGCGGATTGTTGGTGTAGTTCATGAATTTGGAAGAAAGAAATGTGTTATTGTTGTTTCTACTGGAAATGGAGGGTTTCGAGTGAAGTAGTATATTGATTGGGTTGTTTTGAATATTGTGCGGATTGTTTGAAATGTTCTTGAACCTCGTTTGAATGATCTCGGATTAGTACTTGAACTTGTGAGCGTTGATGTTGGTTTGAATGTATGTAGTTGAATTGAATATAAATGGAATGTTGTCGAATTATGTAGAAAGGAGTTACTAGCGTTATAATTCGTTTTGAATTAATTATTGATGTTGTTAATATGGTTGTTGGTATTGTTGTTGAAGATTTGGCCGAGTTGAATTCTCGGGGATGTTGAATTTATAGGGAAAATGCTGCCCGAATTTCTGTAAATAAAGCGATAGCTTGGAATTGAATTCTTAAGTGCTTATGGCTAATGTTAGTACTTAATGATGTTGTTGTAGATCTTGAGAAGCCCGAGACTTAGGTTTGGATTAGCTTAGGAAGCGGACGAGGTATGTAAAGCTTACTCTTCTTTCTTTTGGCATGTCTTAGACGTAAGTAAGATATGACATGATATGAGCCTTGGGGTAACTCCACTCTTAAATTCCGAGCATGTTTACGATTCTTATTCACTTCTTGATATTGGCACCCTTAATATGGTCGAGCTATCGTCCTCGAGTCTTTTGTATGATTGAATAGCAAATATTGCATAAAGAGATCCTATTCCTAAAAGGTCCAATGATGAAAATGTCCGTAACTTTCACATATGGTCTCGGATTGCTATGATATGTTCGCAGAGAGCTCTATGATGAATAATGCCCGTAACTTTCATAGGCGGGCTCGGATTGGTTCGATATATGACTATGATCCCTACGGTTCTTTAATATGTTTATGATGTTTGATATGTTTCCGGGTGGCGTCCGAAAGATATTTGATATAACTATTGTCCCGACTTTCAAATGACAGTTCGTTTAGATTATTTCATTGAGTCTTTGAAATTTTTTTATGTGCATATGGCTTCTCACTACTCTGCTCGTGCATACTGTTATTACATCTTTCACCGAGTCCCGAGCCGGGTATGTATTCGTGCGCAGTTTCACTGTATGGCTCACCGAGTCCCTCACTAGAGGGCCGGGTACGGTATATGATGATATGATGATGGCGCCAGCCCACAGGATGGGCCGAGTATGATATACATGATGGAGACAGGATCTCCTCCACCGAGTCCCGAAAGGGCCGGGTACGTTATCCACCGAGTCCCTCACTAGAGGGCCGGGTACGGTATATATATGATTATTTCACCGAGTCCCTCACTAGAGGGCCGGGTACGGTATATATGTATATGATGACATGACGATATGAGGACATGATGATACGATGATTTTATCTACCGAGTCCCTCACGGGAGGGCCGGGACACGTTATGTATGCATATGTACAAGATGATTATGCACTTACGTATCTAAGTCTCACAATGAATTGGACATGATATTGACGTGCATGGGTTATGTTTCAAAGGCAAGCCTTATGGTTTTCTGGTTATTGTACGAGTTTTCTACACTCCTTATTTCAGTATAATCCTGTTTACTGTATTTCATGCTTTACATGCTCAGTACATATTCCGTACTGACCCCCTTTCTTCGGGGGCTGCGTTTCATGCCACGCAGGTACCTACAGATGAGTAGAGGACGTTAGCAGAAGATATTCCAGTTTGGATTGGCGAGCTCCATTTCCTTCGGAGTGCGGCCGAGTCAGAGTATTTATGTTGTGGCATCATGTTCTATGTTAGAGACTTTGCAGACAGAGTCACGTATAGTATATGTCAGTTTTGTAAGCGGCTGTGTTGATACAAGCCGAGCTTCATCAAGAATATCCATTTCAAGCCGAGCTAGGGATCACGTCTTTGGAGACTTACTAGGTGCTTGGATTGAAGGCATGAAGCTCAAGAATATGCTAAAATGGAAGTATAGGCCTCATTTGGATGAAGTAGGGAGAAGAAGGCCTTTCTCATCTTTTGAGAAGACTACTAACCAAACAAGGCTCTTACTTCATTAAGGGTATTATTGTAATAGCCATAATAGTCTTCCTTTTCTATCTAGTATAAATACTATCTTAGTTTATTTCATTTGGTAGACTTTTATGATATGAAATATTGAAATTGTGAAATTGTAAGACTCCATTGGGAGCATGAGAGATGAGAGCTTGTTGAAGCTTTTGGTTGAATTCTTTGTTGAGAAGGTTGGTTGCTTGGGACTTTGTTTCCCTTGAGGTCACCTTAAGAATTTGGTGTTTCTTTTGATGATAATTTAGAGGTCTTAGTTTTAATATAACTTTGGTTGCTAAATTGAATCTTAAGTTGTGTCAAATTATCTATCTTTTCTTTTCCTTTTGTTTATCTTCTTAATTTCCCATTTCCGCGTATCCGTTCTTGTATCAATTGGTATTAGAGCTTGGATTAGATTTGTTCTATCAAATCTAGCCTAGGGTTTGTTATTATATATATAAAAAAAAATAAAAAAAAAAACTGGAAATTTTCCACCAAAAACCCCAAAAATTTTGTGTTTGTTTTGTTATTTTGTTATTAGATTCTTATTCCTTAGTACGTAGGGTTTCAAATCTTCAAATTTCGTGTCATTCGGGTCAATATTGAAGAATCTACCATTGTTGGGTTGAAGCTTTAGAAAAGTTGAAGAACAACTTGGTGGGTTTTGATTTGTGACGAAAATTGGGAGTTGATAACCATTGGGCTTTGTTCTACTAGGTTAAGGAGCCTAAATCCGAAATTTGGGGGTAAAATGAGTTGATTTGAAGGTAGCTAGAAATTTGAATGTTCATGTGTTCTTGAGCTATCTTCATAGATTCAAGTGGAGAAGAAGACTCAAAAGGAAAGTTAGATCCAAAAGTTTATACCCAAGTTTTGAAAAAGTGTTTTTCTACCCCAAAAGGGTAAATACTAGGTTGAGTGGGGCCAAGAACGTCATCGGATCCAAGAAATTTGGTCCAAAATTCAAGAAATTCGAGTTCAACACGAAAATCGCTGCGGGCGGGAACATTGCAAATTACGGACCGTAAATCACTTTACGGACCGTAATCCGTGGTCGTAAACTTGGATCTTGAAATAGTAGCTCACTGGAATTTGGCATCTTTGTTAAATACGGACCGTAAACCCAAAATACGGACCGTAAATCACTTTACGGACCGTAATCCGTGGTCGTAAACTTGGATCTTGAAATAGTAGCTCACTGGAATTTGGCATCCTTGTTAAATACGGACCGTAAACCCAAAATACGGACCGTAAACCACAATACGGACCGTAAATCCT
>NW_026720731.1:0-30442 GCF_029784015.1 Lycium ferocissimum
TTCCTTACAAGTTAAAATTGTTTCAAGTTTTCCAAATACGCAAAACTGCCGGATATAACACCTAGAGAGCATCCAGACTAGTAGGAGCTATTAGCAGGCCTTGAGAGCACTCCATTGTTCCGGAGGTGCCATTGACTTATTCTTTTGTGTATATATGTTTTGGGCACGACGAGGTCCTGTCCCATCCATATGTCTAGTACTCTAGTAGAGGCTCATAGATACGTATGTGTGGGTAGTATGGTTTCACGATGTTCTTAAGGTATATGTGTGTGTGTGTGTGTGTATATATATATATATATATATATATATATGTATTATTTTGATAGCCAAAAGGCTTATGTATATAAAGGTAAATATGTTTCCAATAAGAATGGTTTCCCTATGATTATAAATACGAGAATAATGAATGAACGCAGGATGAGTAATAGAATGAGCGGTGCTCGGTGTTTAGCTCCGAGTACCCGTCAGGGCCCCTAGCCGGGTCGTGACAATCATAACCTTTCTTTCCTTCCCAACAACCTCAATCATGATAAATATGCTTTCCAACACACAAGTAATCACTAAACATCAACTCTAGAATCAATCACGTGGCGACAAGCCAAGAATGACAAATAAGCAACAACTCAATAGAACACATTAAGGTGACAAACCATAATCAACAACAATACCAACCTAAGTATTTCATCCTTACTTTATACCCGAAGGTTTACATGCTTTCTCAAACAATCACTAACTTTACATATGATCCGCTAACTAAAGTCTAATAAAAAAGGTAAGCTGCAACCTACCTGGAAAGCCGAACAGCAGCTATGAACCGTCACACCTTGTCCTTGCCCTTTTGTAGCGCCTCCAAGTACTCAAAGTCAATTCATAATCGAATTCTATATTAAAAACCACGAATAACAACACCCATATTGCTATACTTCTAGTTAGGTCAAATCCTAATCTAAGGAATTTGGGAAATGGGCCCACAAGGGTAAACGGGAAATTGAAAGATAAAACATGCAATTCAAGCTCTGGGTGATCAAACCCACTAATCAATTGCTAAAACAACTCAAGATTAAGCCTAATTCGAATTTAAAGCAATACCCCCAAATTTGGGTATGAACCCTAATTCCTCACTCCTCAATTTAACAACTAATAAAGGAAGAAATAAGCTTAATAACAAGGAATTCATCCAATTCTATGGTTATACTAGTCAATTTCACCATCAATTTCCATTTTAGAAGTCTAAACCCATTTCAAGAAATTTATCACAAGACTCATCTTCTCTATTTGGATTCTAGTGATTCTAAGCATGGATTAGGGATCTAGGAAGGTTAATGATGAAGTCTAGGGTCATAAATCCTACCTCCAAGAAGATTCAGTCCACAAGTCGATCAATTCTCCTAAAGAGTGCTTACAAAGTGATGAAAAGAAGTGATAGGGTTTAAGGGTTTTTAACTTGTGAAGAAGAAAATAATTCTGGCCGAGATCGGCTGCAACGGTCATGGCCCTGCTGCAGCGCATGCGCTATGGTGGCCAAGGGACAACTACAGTGGCCCACTTACAAATCCCAAAGCCGCTGTAGCTGCAACCCTATCACATCGCGAGCCCACTATAGTGGTTAGTTGACTGCTATGCTGGCTCGCCACAATTATACTATGACCGCTATAGCCGTCAGCCCCTCGTTGCCGCGTGGCCACTGTGGCAGTTCTGGTGTCGCTGTGGCGAATATCAGACACCAGAATGCTACTGGTTTTTGGGAAGCTCCAACCCGAAATACGACTATCACCCGAGGCCCCACAGATACAAAAAAAACATGCAAACACGCATAAAAATGCGCTACAAACTCATCCGTGGCCTGGGATTTACCAACGGAGGTCTATTTGGCCAAGTCAACCCCTAATGGCCTAAAGCCAAGTTTCTAACCAAAGTTGTAAAATGCTCCCAATTGCATTAGGATCTGAACCGAATAGACTACCAAGTCATAAATGACCATCCAGACCTCTCGGAATTGATAGAATTTCGAAAAAAAGTCTGTTTACCCAAAAGCCAACTTTGGGTCAAATGAAGTCCACTTTAAGGCTCAAACCTCCAAAAGTCACTCCAAAACCCACTCGATGACCTCGGGAAGGGTCAACAGGGGTAAAAGTGTTACACCCCGTAGTTCTGTACGTTGAAATTTATAAGTGTTGGTTATTTTAAGTAGGGACTCTGGAGTTGCCTTTAACGATATATATATATACGATTGTATGCATTTATCTTGTGGTTATGAAGGTTTTAGTTCATATAATGAGCTATGGGAGGATTAGAGAGCATGTGAATTAAGGAAACTAAGTTCGTAGGAACTTTGGAGAAAATATGAAGGGCAATTTTGGTTCGATTTGGAGAAAGAATGTCTTTTAGTATATGAGAAATTTTGAGGCAAAGCAAAAGCCTAAAATGAAGTTCGGAAAGTATAGTTTCCAACGCAACAAACAGCACATCAATCCGACATCGGAATCAAGCGTTATGAGCATTTTAAGATGGGATGTCAGAGCAGGGAATTAACCCTATGCGAACATGCCAAAAGATTGCGCGAACGCACAGAGGAGAACCCAGCAACTCAGTGTGAATGCGCTGAGCAATTTCTGAGTCGGTGCTAATCGACTCTAGCCAAGTATAAAAGGGGGTTTACCCCTTTATTTTCAGACCAAACACCCCTCTAAAGTTCTCAAATATTCTGGAAACCTCTCCCAACTTCCGCACATCAAATTTTAATGCAAATCGAGTATAATCCCCGAATTTTGGTCCGGACAGCTTATAGTTGCGATTATAAAATTGTATAGTGGGGAGTCTTGGCTCGAATTCAAGGTATTGTGGTACTAGCGGGAGTAAGGTATGAATCATTCATTTTAATATTTATTTCGATTTATTTACAGAGATAAAGTTATTAAACAGTCGTATAACAAGTGGGTTAGTCGAGAAATTTGGAAAATATCGTGTGGGATGTTTTATGGAGCATATTGGTGTTGATAATGTCATTGTTGATATTGGTATTATTGTTGTTATTTTTGGTTTTTGGATTGTGATTTCTGGCTAGGCATATAAACGGGGGAGATGATGCTCAAATTTCGGCAGATTCTAAACGGAATTAAATTGAAGGCTTAAGATGGGCATATGACATTGAGCCTAACAATAGTATGAATGGTTTATATATAGATTTATGAGCTTTGAAGGATAAGCGTTGAGTGGCTAAGGAGACCAAAAGGTATGTAAGGCTAGTCCCTTTCTTTCTAAAGGCATGATTCCTATGTTATGACTCCATACATGTCTTCCATAACATTCTTGTTCCCGAAAAGCTAGAAGTTCCTGGTTCTCAAGGTTTTTATGATGTTAAAGACAAGATGTTTTCTACGATGACCATGATGACAATAGTGACTCCTTTCTTGTGAACTCATACATGTTTTCCATGATGTCCCTATTCCCACAAGCTAGAGATTCATGATTCTTAAAGTATCTTATGACGTTAAAGATTATTATGTTTTCATGATAATAATGATAATGATAATGATGATGACTCTGTTTCAAGAAGTTTCAAAGTTTATGATTTTAATGCTATGATGAGATTATTGAGTTTATTTCATGATTTCCTTGATTTTACTCGTTGTTGTTGATCTCACCTTATAATCATTGTTCCTTCAAGGTGAGGTAAAGCGATGATGATTGTTCCATAATATAAATCGGAGGTTACCGACCTTATGTCATTACGATGAAGTGGTAACTTTTACTTGGGCTCTCATGCATGCTACTTATGTTATATATGTATATGAGATATATATATATTTATATGTATATATGGGGTATGGGGAAAGGTAAGGCATTATATATGCATAACCACCTGATCAGCTGGATAACGTCCCGAACGCGGGATATATGGATAAATGGATCGGGTTGCACATTCGCTACAAGATAATATAATATAATATATATATCTATCTATCTATCTATCTATCTATATATATATATATATATATATATATATATATATATATATATATATATATATGGATCGGCCGCACGTTCCGCAAAGACTATTATGTATATATGAAGAAAAGTTTTCAAAAAGGTTAAGCATGCATGATATCTGCCTTACGATGCAATCAGATGCACAGGTTATCTCTTTATTTTCATATTATGTCACATATTTCTTGTTATGTTGTTATTTATGCCTTAAATACTAAGTACATTATTCGTACTAACGTCCCTTCTTATGGACGTTGCGTTCATGCTTACAGGTAGACAGGTTGATGGACCTGATCCTTAGGAGATCAATCTGCAGAATCTCAGAAGCGCTCCAGTTGTTTCGGAGCTGCAGTTATTGGTACTACTCATTTGTGTACCTATACTTAGGTATGGCAGAGTCCTGCCCCATCCTTATGGATTTGCGTATTCAATTTAGAGGCTCGTAGAAAAATATATGTAACTAGGTATTCCTTAGCTTTATCAGTTCTTGTTGTTGTATAACATTTGTTAGCCTTATTGACTTATCCTTAAGGCATCATTGCTGATGACTGTACTAAGTATGTTATTCACGAGTTGTCTGTGTGGCCCACCTAGAAAGGATTATGGAGTGTCAGACCAGAGGTGCTCGGTAGGCTAGTACCGGGTACCCGTCATGGCCCTTAGTTGGGTCGTGACAAAAGTGGTATCAGAGCAGTTCGTTCTAGGGCGTGTCTACGAGTCATGTCCCGTAGAGTCCTGTTTATGGGTGTGAAGCGCGCCACACTTAAAAACAGGGGGCTGCAGGGCATTTAGGAATGAGTGACCTTTTCTTATAATCTTAGATCGTGCGATAGAGCTATGTTAGAAGGATTCCCTTCTTCCTAATCGTGTGTTATGATTTCTGTAATGCCTGTGCAGAGGAAAGCTGTAGCGGCCCAGAAGGGCAAGACTGTGGCCGGAAGGAGGACTGAACGGGAGCCACTGACATAGAGAGAAGAGGGTGAGTCCCATAATGAGGTTCTATCTTGGACCTATCCTACTCTACCCCTACCAGAGGAGCATAAAGGGGCTTCAGCTCCAGCCCCAGTTCCTCCACTAGATACCCTGGGCCAGCAGATGACCGAGGCTATTCGATTCTTGCTGACCCAGTTGGTTGCCGCTCAGGCTCAGTGGCAGGGCGTGGTCCAAGGTGATAGAGTGGTTAGTGAAAAGGCCCGTGATTTTATTAGTCTGAATCCTCCAGAATTTTATGGGTCAAAGTCAGATGAAGACCCGTAGGGCTTTATAGATGAGATGAGATGCTGAGGACGTTGAGACTAATGCATGCTTCTGATACTGAATCAATGGAATTGGCTTCCTATAGATTGCGGGATGTAGCCACTCACTGGTATAACACTTGGATGTCTTCGAGAGTGGCAAACACACCTCCCCCAGAATGGCAAGAGTTCATGGATGCCTTCATCCGACATTATTTACCACCGGAGGTTCAATGGGCCTGAGCCGATAAGTTCTTGAATCTCAAGCAAGGGAATATGAGTGCGCGGGAATATAGTCTCTGCTTTAATTCTCTGGCTAGGTATGCCCCAGCCATGGTAGCTCACATGGGAGACCATGTACACCGATTCATGTGTGGGTTGAGGCCACATTTGATTAAAGAGTGCTTGATAGCCTCGCTCCAGGATGGGATGGATATTGCTCGTATTCAGGCCCATGCTCAGAATTTGGAGGAACAGTAGCATCCGTAAATGGACGAGCATGATTTTGATAAAGAGTATAGTAAGAGGGCCAGACCATTCGGTGCTGCTAGCGAGTTCAGAGGGAGTCAAGGACAACAATATTCTAGGCATTCAGGCCAATCAGTGGCCAGTGCACCTTCTCGATTTGCGGGCAAGAGATTTGATCGCCCTATTTATTCTGGACCGGGCCAGGGCTCCAGAGTTTCAAGTTTCTAGTATAGGGATGATTCAGGCCGGGTGAGACCACCTTCACCCCGATGTGCTCAGTGTGGTAGGCCACACTCTGGATAGTGCCGCTTAGGTTCAGGTGCTTGTTATGCCTGCGGTCGGGTTGGTCATATGATGCGCGATTGCCCATTGAGGAATGGTAGAGATAAGGCTCAGCCCACAGGATAGCGGTTGGCTCTTCATCATCCGTACGCCCGGTGGGGCAAGGTCCGCGGGCGCCAGCAGGTAGTGGTAGAGGTAGAGGAGGAACACCCAGTTCAAGTGGTCCTCAAAACTGTATCTATGCACTAGCTGGACAACAGGATCTTGAGTCTTCCCCCGATGTTGTCACAGGTATATTGTCAATATTCTCTCGTTATGCATATGCGTTGATTGACCCGAGTTCTACATTGTTATATGCTACTGCTTATATTTCTGGTTAGATTGGGGCTAAATTTGAGTTGATTAAACCTTTCAAAGTGTTTCATTAGTGAGATGTTACTATGATTTTTACGGGAGTTGTAACTTCTTCTTGAAATAAGAGGTGGAAGGGATAAGTATATATTTATGCATGACCCTTGAGTATAAATAAGCTAATAATTTATGGGCACAAAAGGGTAGAAGAGGTAAGAGAACGATGTGCGTGCTAAAAGAGCTAGATATCGATAAGGGCCTTTTATTCATATAAAGTGTATGGGCAAGGAAGTCGTACAGAGGTATGAGTATAGGGCTATATGGATGGAAGAAGAAATTAGGACTAAGGAATTGGTTATGTAATGGTAGATGAATGAGTTGGAAGTCGCGAATAGATATTAGATATACCCTTCATTAGGGAGATGAATTTGTAGTTTAAGGGAGGTTTGTCTAAAGACTGAGCGTTTATTTGGCAAGGAGATAGAGGAGCATTACGAATCAGGGCAGAATTTGAGATAGAGAAAGCGAACAATAGGAGAAAGGGGATTTTTGGTAGAACAGTAAGGAAACTATGAAGATCCTTTTTATGAAAGCTTAGGCCCATCTAGGATCAGTACGTCTATGAGGATATGTGACTCATTACAAATAAGTACAACCGATCAGATAAATTTAGAGGGCGAATAGTTATGACTAAGATTGGTTACGGATTCTGTCACGACCCAAACCGATAGGCCATGACTAGTGCCTGGCTGGGCACCCGTATACGACCCGCTAGATATAATCCGACTGAAACTGAAAACAATATGGCACTCTGTAAACGCATGTTGTGAAATCATCATGTCATACATTAGAAAAAACCTGTCTCCTGAGAAGTAATAGTTAACCAAAACATAACAAATATGCAAGCCGACAAGGCTGCCACTATACACGGGGACATCCAAGACGAACTACATCGATATAGCTGACCAAACCGTATATACACAACCCACATATGTCTACAGACCTCTAAGAGTATAACAAAGTCTACGTCAAAAGGATCTGTACCAAAATAACTCAAGCTCCGGAACAATGGAGCTCTCCAAGCGGCTGGGCAGAAGTCCTAAGTCGAAGGATCACCAAACTGAGTGTATGTACCTGTGGGCATGAAACGTAGCCCCCGAAGAAAGGGGTCAGTACTGTTATACCCCGCGTTTTTAGAGCATAAGTATGACATGTGCCTCATCGTAGTAATGGAGTGTCGGAGACGTCCCATGATGTTTTGAAAGGCACAAACCATGGAAAGTACGTAACAACGAAGAAAAAGGGTGAATTACGACCTCGTAAGTCGTAATCGGGAAAGAGTATTTTGAAACACGAGAACATGGACATCATTAGTATAATGAATGACAAATATCATGTATGGAGAGTTTCGGAATATTTTGAGATCGAGTAGAGTGAAGAAAATAAGCTCGACGAAAATTTGAGAAATCTTTGGGCGAATTTTTAGTCAACTTTGGAGGCGCATATCTCATAGTATATGTGGAGTTTTAAAAGCCTAAAATGAAGTTCGTCGAGTCTAGTTTGTAATGCAACAAACCGTTCATTGATAGGACATCAAAGTAGAGAATTATAGACATTACAAACTGAACTGTCGACACGAAACAAGATTTCTAAAGATGCCATAAAGATCTGCTACGATCCGCTAAATCGTAGCTGCAAGATTGAAACCGACTTTGGCATTTTTTTTTAAAGGGAGAGAAACCTCATTTTTTCAAAGACAAAAATGTTCCAAAAATTTTAAAAATTCAGCCCTTTGCGGGGCTCTCGGCCGTCCCTCTCCTTCCTTTCTACATAATTAAATTGAGGGATTTCATGGCTAATTGAAGGAAAAAGATGGAGACCACAACAGCCATGGCAACTCACGCCGTGGTGTTCTTGAAGAGGTTACATGTTGACTTTAAGAGCTTGGCTTCTAAGGTAAGATTCCATTCCCTTTTCCATGTTTTGGAAATGATTAATCTTGGTATGAATTGGTGGATGTGGAATTGAATGCAAAAAAAATTATTCGGATTGTTTGAAGTGTTCTTGAATCTTATTTGAATGATCTCGGATTAGTACTTGAACATGTGAGCGTTGATGTTGGCTTGAATGCATGTAGTTGAATTGAATGTAAATGGAATGTTGTCAAAGTATGTAGAAAAGAGTTACTAACATTAGAATGCATTTTGAATTAATTGTTGATGTTGTTAGTATGATTGTTGGTATTGTTTTTGAAGATTTAGCCGAGTTGAATTCTCGGGGTTGTTGAATTTATAGGGGAAATGTTGCCCAAATTTACGTAGATAAAGTGCTAGTTTGGGATTGAATTCCTAAGTACCTATAGCTAGCGTTTGGTATCTAATGACGTTGTTGTAGATCTTGGGAAGCCCAAGATATAAGTTCGGATTAGCTTAAGAAGCGGACGAGGTATGTAAAGCCTATTCTTTCTTTCTTTAGGCATGTCTTATTTGTAAATAAGCTATGATACGAACCTTGGGGTAATTCTATTCTTAAGATCCGAGCATGTCTACGATTCTTATTCACTTCTTGATGTTGGCATTCTTAATGTAGTCGAACTATGGTCCTTATGTCTTTTGTATGATTGGATTTCAAATGTTGCATAAAGAGTTTTGCTTCTAAAGGATTCTATGTCGAATAATGTCCGTAACTTTCATAGACGGGCTCGAATCGCTTCGATACGTTCGTAGAAGATTTCATAACGAATAATGCCTGTAACTTTCATAGGCGGGCTCGGATTGGTTTGATACTCATCCGTGGTCCCCGAGACTTTCCTTTGTATAGTTCTAACGACTTTTTGAAAGAACTTATATGACTATCGTCTTAGCCCCCGAGCGTTGATTACTTACTTATCTGTTGTCACGACCCAACCCCGTAGGCCGTGACTAGTGTCCGAATTGGGCACCCAAACACAATCACTATTCCGAGTCGCAAACAGATGGCTTATACCGACACAAATATCAAACGCTGTCTCAAACACATCGCAAACACAACCATATATATATCAAAGCCGACAAGGCTATCAAATGGCGCAACGGCCCAAAAAAACACATACAAATGCAAGCCGACAAGACTGCCACGGCGAATGGGATCGCCCCAAACACAACATATACAAACTGTCACGACCCAACTAGGGGCCGCGACGAGTACCCGATACTTGTACCGGGCACCCCCCGTCATATGTCTTGTTCTTATTACTAAGTGGGCCGTATGAACACTGGCATTTTTTTTCACAACATCGCCGGTAATAGCATACATGTAAACGAGTAGTAGTATTCATCGTATTGACATATCGCACGGCGATAAAGACAACTAGGCTATGAACATCTCGACCGTACATAGTCAAGTTGTCACGAGCCTCTAAACGAGAATACATGTAATTACAAGTAGTTGACCGACTTTCACGAGTTCGTATATATATACATAACCCAAGTACAACAAGTAGCTCACGAAACAACCTGGAGCGCCTTTCAATGTACATTCGGAAAAACTCCTAGGAGTCGAGCCCGTCAACCGGCCTACTGCGTGGCATGAGACGCGACCCCCAAGAAAAGGGGTCGGACGAGCAGTGTCGAGTATGTAAGCCATGAAAGATAATACGTTGAAGCATGTAATATATGAGCAATAACAACATGTGGAACCAAAGATCATGTAACGAGATAAAAGGATAACCCGTACTGTAAGTGCCTTTCGTGCGGATGTCATGCTTGCTTATTATATACTTTTGTTCAAAACATTTCGTGTCATATACATGTGAAAATAACAAGTCATGTCGCCGAAATACGTCGGCTCGCCACATGTGTCCGCGTCCGGCATCCCGCGTCCGGATGGAATTACGCCACCGACTGTGTGGCAATGCGTCTATAGCGCAACATGTATCCATTTCCCAAAATTCCCCATTTTCATATACATATCATATACATGTCATATACATATCATATAAGCGAGCATGCATGAGAACCCAAAGAAAGTCATGTGTCTATCGGGGTGACGTAAGGTCGGTAGCCCCCGATTACCTTATGGAATAACCACGGTCGCTTCGTCTCACCTTGAAGGAACAATCACTATAAGGCGAGACTATCAATGAATAGCAACACCACAAGAAAACATAAGACAGGATTATAAAGTTTCTATAAAAGAAGTAAAGGGAACCAATATACACGTATATCGAGACTCGGGTGACGAACATTTATAACCCGTATTTTTCACCTTCGGGAATCTCGGGATTTTCGAGACAAGTTAAGGACAATGTAATGTATTGATCTTGTTTGGTTCATAAGTTGGTTATGGAAAATTTAGATGTGGAAATATTGGAAAAGTCTAAGGGCAAAATTGGAAATTTGAAAGGAGGTTTCATGAATTACCAAAGTATGGGCTAAGGAAAATGGGCTAAAAAAAAAATGAAATGGAGGCCCAAACTAGGAGGGTGGCCGGCCATGCATGGCTTGGCCCAACCCATGGAGTTGGTCATGTGCTATGTCATGTGACCAACTAAATTATTATAAGAGAGATCAAGATTCAAGAGAATTCAAGAAACAACAAGAAAAATCAAGAGCAAAAAAACAAAAAAAGGCCTCTCGGCCGAATAGGAGAAAGAAGAGAAAAAAAAATTCCAAGTCTTTCCATCTTGATTTCCAAGTTGTTTTCTTGTGACAATCATACCAATTCAAGGTCCCTTTTCAACGTGGCATCGTTGGTTTGGAAGAATAAGCCTCGACTTTGTCGTTGGACAACTTGAGGAAGTGAAGAAGTTTGAAGAACAAGGTAAGAATTCATCTCTAATTATGTTTTGAAGGTTAGTTTGTGTTGTGGTGTATGCAAATGAGTTGAAAGTATAGAAATATGGAAGTTTGTATGGTGGAAGTGAATGCAAGTAGGTGGCCGTATGTATGCTTAATGTGTAGTGAAATTATGTTGAATTTTATGTTGTGTCATAATTGTAGACATTGTAGAATTGGTATTGGAAGTGAAAGATGGATTAAAATGTGGTGAAGTTGAAAATTTGCCTATGGCCGTGTGGTGTGTAGAGAGGAGGAGACATGTTGAATTTATTTTGTTTAATATGTTAGTTGCGTCGTTGCGATCTTTATAGTGTAAGTGGAAGTTTAACAATTCAAGTTTGGCATTAAAATGGCTTATATGTCGTTATAAGAGAATATGTGTTCTAATGTGATTATGATGAAACTATGGAAATGCATTGTTTACGTACTAGTTATGATTGTTGTTAATGAATTTGAGAGATGACAATTTGTTATGAATATGTTCGTTGAAGAATGGAAGTTTTGGACGAGTTATGGCTTCGGTGGAAGATTTATATATTTTGCGAATGATATGTAAAATCATATGAAATGCTTCTAAATGATGATTGGGATGATGTTGGTGGGTAAGTGAGTATGAAAATATGGATATTGAATTATAAACGCAAAGTTAGTTGGAAGTTGTCACTTATGTAAAAGGAAGACTATTCGTGTTAGTTTGCGATTCTTGACGTGGATTAATGTTATTGGTTTGGTTGTTGTTGGTATTTGAGCCGAGTTAAATTCTTGGGCGTCATATTTATAGAGGAGGTGCTTTGTCGAAATTTTGTTAGACAAGTATTAGTTCAAAATGAATGCCTAAAAGCCTTATGGCTAACTTATGGTAAACTTGACCATTTGTAGATTTTGGACGAAAAGAGATTTGAGTTTTGGAGAACGTTAAAGGCGCAAAAGGTATGTAAAGCTTTCCTATTTCTTTCTTGGCATGATCTAAGTGTACTAGGATCGGATTTGCGTCTTGGAAAGTGTTACGCTCTTCGGAATCCGCGTTTGAAAATGTCCCTTTTCGTTCAATAGGAATTGAATCCTTTAAGTATGTTTGATTGAAAGGTTTATGTAAAGGTTCATAAATTGCCTAGAAAATTATGAATCGTCCTAGGACCTATATAGATGATTCCATACGCCTAATATACATGATTCAAGCCCCTCGCCTCGGTTGTCCCGAGGTGGACCCGCTAAATTCCGATTTTACCCTTTTATGTTCATGATTGATTTTGAGCAGTTTTTTTTAGAAAAGCGTTTTAACTACTATTTTAACTACTAAATGAAAATTGTTTTAAATACTTCCTTAAGTCTTATAAACTATTCTGGAATATGGAAACGATCCATAGAAAGGTTATTTCTCCGTAATTCATTATGACCTCCGATATTCGTTCAATACGATTCCGTCCGACTCCATTAACTTTGATTTGTCATTTGCTATGCTTATCGAGTCTACGGAAACCTATATGGTATTTTATTGCATTTGGTTTCTCACTACTCTATTCGTGGATGCCTCGATGTTTCCCCAACGAGCCGGAGCCGGGATATATGTTCTCAAGCGTATTTTCTCGCATTGTTCGCCGTGCTCCGTGTGGGGCGGTATATACGTGCATGGGTTACGGTGTATGTTGTGCCATGTACGCTTTGTTATGATTATGTTACGATATGGCCATCTGTTATGTTATGATCTATTATGCTTGTGGCGCCGGCGTCGGGGCGACCACACTCGATCAGGAGTCCCTAACGGGGCCGACTTTGGCATATGTTTTCGCACACACCATTTACGATTTCGACATGTATTTTGATTATATACGCATTTTGTTCATTCTCCGCATTATCTCTGTTCCGATTTTGATTTTGTTTATTACCGTCTCTGCTTTACATATTCGGTACATTTTCCGTGCGACCCCCTTCCTTCGCGGGGGCGTGTTTCATGCCACGGTACGGACACGCGCTTTGCGATCCGCCCGCTTAGGTCATCTATAACCTTCTGTAGCGCTCCTTTGTTCGGAGCTTATATTTTGGTACGACCTTTTCGATATGTATGTACATTCGGATTTCGGTACGACGGGGCCTGTCCGTCATATGTTTATGTTTTCGGTCCGTGTGCAGCAGACATGTATAGTGGGTTCGATATATAATCCTCGTGCGGTCGCGTACGTTGGGGATTATATGTATGTTTTGTGACGACCGATCGGCCTTCGTGCGTCATATTCGCTTCGTGCCCATCGATAATACCTATAATTATTTTACATGTTTATTTTGCCATTATGCTTGTGTGGGGTAAGGGTACGTGTGAGTGTCCAATTCGGGCACGAGTCACGGCCTACGGGGTTGGGTCGTGACACATAGTCCCCATAGAATCATAGACATCATAGAATCATAGCCATCATAGTCATCATAGGATCATAGTCGTCGCAGGATCATAGGCATCATAGATTCATAGTCATCATAGGATTATAGTCGTTGTTTAGGTCATAAAAACTGTCAATATTATGAAACTTAGTTTTTTTAGAAAGCGTATATTTTGGAAAACACTTGTAACTTTTTAGTAAAGAAAATCATACCTTGGGGTCGAGGGTTTAGTTAAAACAACTTTTATTTAGTAGTCGGAAGGATGTCCATAAGTGTTCTTAGCTATAGAATGGACAATAAGCCCAATAGGACAACGGAGGGAATCCCAGAATAGTGGGCCCACCTCGAGTCAAATGAGGCGGCGTACATAATTTACGTATGAAACGTTTCGTGACATGACTTATGAGAGTCTTAGGGCATACGGGTCTTATTCCTGCAAGTTCTAGATGTTTAGACCCTTCTTTCAACTATTCATGAACATTTGATTCAATTTTGCTGAATGAATAGTAATCAAATTTCAATCTCGGGTTTCTAGGATCGGAGTAATCCCCGAGACACGTATTCAAGCCTATTACATCTAAGACATGCCATAGAAAGAAGGGGTAAGCCTTACATACCTTTTCTTCTGCGTGCGACTCCAAATTCAAGTTCCAAATCCGCCAAAATCTACAAATTGGTCACATTTACCAAACCTTAGTTAGGGGCATTTATGAGTTGATTTTTTCAAAGTAACACTTTGTCTGCCGAAATTTCGGCAGCATTTCCCCTATAAATACTCCATCCCCCCAAGTTCAACTTGGCTAATTTCAATCAACAACAATCCGGGAATTCAACCCGGCCAAACCAACAACAATACGAACAATAACATCTCCAAACATATTCAATTCAATTCAATAACATCTCATTCACCTTCAAGTAAGCTACGTATATTCAAACTCACATTATTGATCATTCGTTCACTATTATTCCGAGGCCTTTCAAACACGATTTAAGAACATTTCAAGTAATCCATACAATATTCGAAACATTGCAAATCACATACCACTTCATAGGAAAACTACCAAACTTGAGAACACAACACAATACATTTCTTTCTTTCAACTTCATAAACTATATCAACAATCTCATATGTTAGCAACCTTATTTCCATAAATTCAAGAAACACATTGAAATCACACTAAGCTCCGAATCAGCCCATACAATTCTATCTTCAATTTGGATCATTAAGCCTTCATTTCATCATAATCATAACGACGACAAACGAAATACTAAATAAAATTTATTCATCTCTTCCACATAAAACAGCCCACTTTCGGCCATAACTCCAACACACTCAACTTCATGAATTTCATTTGTTTTTCTACACATTACAACAACACATAAACATGTTGAATACAATCGATTCATCACTCCAATACAATCCTTCATGCACACGGTTAAACACACACATACACACGTATACTCCAACATCATCCTACTTTCAAGAACTTCATTCATTTACACACTCTACAACATCACAATTCTTGCATAACATATGAAAACAAAGTTAAACCTTACCTTTTCCTTCCATGTCTCTCTCGGCTAGCTTCCCTTTTTTGCAAGAAAGGTATTTTTCATGCTTCTACAATCACTCCATGTTGTAGAGAACCCTTCAACTAGTAGGAAAAACTTGAAGAAACAAAATTTTCTTGAAGAACTCTCGTAGGGCTGGTTCGGCCAGCCCCCTTGGCTGATTTCTCCTTCTTTCTTTTCTTTCTCTTGATTTCTCTAGAAATTGAAATGATGAATTTTTTTTTTGGCTTCCTTTGCAAGCCTTGCTTATATATATATATAAGTATGGCACATGACCATGCACACCATGCACATGGCCGGCCACACCCCTCTTTTTTTCTCCAAATTTCTAGATTTTTCTCTTACTTATTAAAAGATGACTACTAATTTGGGCTTGGTCATCTTTGTCCATAATTAAATTGGGCTTGGTCCATACATATATATACATTTAGCCCACAAATATATGATGTATACTTATGCCATTTCATGAAATTATTTCCAATTCCAAGTTTGCCCTTAAATTTCCATGACAATAATATTTTAAAAACGACTTGCGCGTTGCCGCAAAACCGGAAAATGACCTTGCCCCCAACTTCCCGCAATATTCCAACGTATAAAAATGCGGGATATAACATCCTCCCCCTTTAGAACATTCGTCCTCGAATGTTCAACTAATCATACGGGATCCTCATAAGCACCTCGGGGACTCCTTTTCAAAGTTGTTTTCCATTCCTCGTACTAGTTCTTAAGCTATCCAATACCGTTCTCTTTGTCATACTCTTTCTCTTTACATACGTCCATTTTTCGACGTCGCACTACTCAAAGTTTGTGCGAACTTCTCATATTACCTTAAACATTATCCGGACTTCTATCCACTTATTGTCGGTTTCCCCGACCTCACTAATTCACTTCAGTAAAAGGTCTCCTCAGTAGCTCAAGCGTTCATATCAAACACACTACCGTATCATTGTCTTTATCTCATCCTTACATTTCTCTCTCTCCCTTCCCCCTTTTGAGGTGCATCTATACCATTATCCATTTACTTCGTCTCATATCCTCATTCCCAATCTCAATCTACGGTGGAATAATAACTGACTTACTTTGCAACACTTATACCATTTACTCTTGCTGTCACTCGGACTTCGGTACCTTACTCGATTAATGCCTTTTTGTCCGTGACTTCCGGTATTTGGGATTCACATGTCCACCGATACAATCATATTTGGGATATCCTACACCTTCATATATACGTGTATATAATTAATATCAACTAGCCCTCAAATACGTCCGCTATTTGTTCAAGCCTACCACAATTCCCGAGTACATCGATGCACTTCTTGTCTCTTTACCAAGCAAGTTTTCCTCGTCTACGCGTCTTCTTATCATCTCCAACCATCCCGTATGCTCTAGTTTCCCTTAGGCTACCTAACCTCTCATGTGTTTCTTAGGTCGAATATATGAAATTTCTTGCCTTAACTTCCGGGGGGAGTGCCCATCGTAGAATTGCTCCCCACCGAGCACGCTTAACCTCGAAACTACGGTAGAGATCTGGTGTCCTAGGTATAATCGCGTCCACTTCCTCGTATAACCTTTATTACATATCCTGGGGCAAGTCGAAGTCTTCTGGGTTCAGGAATATTTTCATAACACGTCCTTTCTGCGAAATTACTATTTTGCCTTTTCGATTCCGAATGTTCACCTTTCACTTGTGTGCATAACCAACTTCTTATCCTGGGCCTTCGGGTTCCGAGGTAGTGATCGCACCTTCGTCGTCGTGCCAAATCCATAACCCTTCTTGAAACATCGCGTCTCGTTTGTTGTGCGTTTATCGTATTTCCTTTTCACGCTTCTTTCTCTTAGACATGCCCATTCTGGTAGGGCCTTCTTCATTATCTTCACTATTCAGATCCGCACACAGCAGTTATTAGCAATACCTTGCAGGCTTACATATGTATACGACTCATCTCAGCCATACCGAGCCCAAGCCGGGTGGCGAGCAGAACTGTCAATACTTGTCCTTGTAACTTTCCATATCACTTCTCACTTTCTTTCGTCGTAGGTAAGGCATGCATAGGAGATTCCATTTTTCTAGGACTTGGCTGTCGCACGATCATGGAATAGAAAGAAGGTCAACGGTTCTAAATGCCCCGCGACCTCCTTTGTTTATAAATGTGGCCCGGCTTCACACCCGTAAACGGGACTCTACCGAACACGACTTTGCGGACAACCCTTGGACCGACCTGCCACGATACCACTTTGTCACACCCCGACTTTGCTAGGGTGTGATGGGCACCCGACCCCGTGTACGGAGCGACGAACCCGCTAACTCTTATTACACATATGAACTCTTTGGATTCTTAAGAGACAAAATGAAGTAAAATACATAGCAATTTTTTTTTCAAAATCTTTTCGTCATTTCTCAAAGTAAATACAAATTGAAAATATGAGGCTCCGTATGATAAAACACGTCAACGAGGGAAACTCTTTTAAAGTGACACCTTAGACCAGCGACTACGCGCAAAGTCTCTATTTGTGTCAATCGGATATCATAGCACGTGTGCGGCGGCTAAACTACACTCCCGAGCAAACGGAGTTCGCCAACTTGTTGAAACATCTTCTATGCTAACTCGTCGTCGGGTGTACTGCATGAAACGCGACCTCGAAGAAGAGGGGTCGATGCGAACAATGTCTTGAGTATGTAAGGCATGAATAATAACATAGTAAGAAATGTATACGTGAACAATAACCGCATAGAAACATAGAACATATCATGTCAAAGGTGTGACACAATACATAGGAATCTATATTGCATGGAGAGCATAGAACATATCATAGGATAGCGAGTAACTGTGCGTATGAGTGCCAGGGGCGGATGCCATGCATGCTTATTTGGTCATATCGAGGTCCGTAGTGCCGCACGGGGCAACTCGCCCACATAGCGTCGGAATACTCCGGCTCGACCATAAATCCGCGTCAAGACGTCAGCGTCGGGATGATAAGCCAGTGACCGGTGGCAATGTAACATAGTTCCTTCAGTTTCCAAGTATTCCAAGTATCCCGTCCCCCAACCCATGTTCATATTTAGCATGCAAGAGAGCCCAGGAAATCATGTACTTATCGGAGTGACGTAAGGTCGGGAAACCACTCAGGTCGCATTATGGGATAATCATGGTCGCTTTGTCTCGCACTTGAAGGAACGATAATCATAAGGCGAGACTATCAACATAGAACATATCTGGCATATCGGGTCATAGGCATAGCATATACGACATCATCATTGTCATCATAGAATCCTTGTCATCATAGAGTCATAGTCATCATAGAACCATAGCCATCCTTAGAACCATAGTCCCCCCATAGAATCATAGACATCATAGGATCATAGCATAAATCATAGTCATCATAGGATCATGGTCGTCGCGGATCATAGGCATCATAGATTCATAGTCATCATAGGATTATAGTCGTTGTTGGAGGTCATAAAAGCTGTCCAATATTATGAAACTTAGTTTTTTTTTAAAAGCGTATATTTTGGAAAACACTTGTAACTTTAGTAAAAGAAAATCATACCTTGGGGTCGAGGGTTTAGTTAAAACAACTTTTATTTAGTAGTCGGAAGGATGTCCATAAGTGTTCTTAGCTATAGAATGGACAATAAGCCCAATAGGACAACGAGGAGGGAATGGGGAATAGTGGGCCCACCTCGAGTCAAATGAGGCGGCGTACATAATTTACGTATGAAACGTTTCGTGACATGACTTATGAGAGTCTTAGGGCATACGGGTCTTATTCACATAAGTTCTAGATGTTTAGACCCTTCTTTCAACTATTCATGAACATTTGATTCAATTTTCTTGAATGAATAGTAATCAAATTTCAATCTCGGATTTCTAGGATCGAGTAATCCAGAGACACGTATTCAAGCCTATTACATCTAAGACATGCCATAGAAAGAAGGGGTAAGCCTTACATACCTTTTACCTATAGTGCGACTCCAAATTCAAGTTCAAATCCGCCAAAATCTACAAATTGGTCACATTTGCAAACCTTAGTTAGGGGCATTTATGAGTTGATTTTTCAAAGTAACACTTTGTCTTGAAATTTCGGCAGCATTTCCCCTATAAATACTCCATCCCCCCAAGTTCAACTTGGCTAATTTCAATCAACAACAATCGAAATTCAGCTTGGCCAAACCAACAACAATACGAACAATAACATCTCCAAACATATTCAATTCAATTCAATAACATCTCATTCACCTTCAAGTAAGCTACGTATATTCAAACTCACATTATTGATCATTCGTTCACTATTATTCCGAGGCCTTTCAAACACGATTTAAGAACATTTCAAGTAATCCATACAATATTCGAAACATTGCAAATCACATTACCACTTCACCGGAAAACTACCAAACCCGAGAACACAACACAATACATTTCTTTCTTTCAACTTCATAAACTATATCAACAATCTCATATGTTAGCAACCTTATTTCCATAAATTCAAGAAACACATTGAAATCACACTAAGCTCCGAATCAGCCCATACAATTCTATCTTCAATTTGGATCATTAAGCCTTCATCATCACATAATCCATAACGACGACAAGCGAAATACTAAATAAAATTTATTCATCTCTTCCACATAAAACAGCCCACTTTCGGCCATAACTCCAACACACTCAACTTCATGAATTTCATTTGTTTTCTACACATTACAACAACACATAAACATGTTGAATACAATCGATTCATCACTCCAATACAATCCTTCATGCACACGGTTAAACACACACATACACGACTATACTCCAACATCATCCTACTTTCAAGAACTTCATTCATTTACACACTCTACAACATCCACAATTCTTGCATAACATATGAAAACAAGGATTAAAATACCTTTTCCTTCCATGTCTCTCTCTCGACTAGCTTCCCTTTTGCAAGAAGAGTATTTTTCATGCTTCTACAATCACTCCATGTTGTAGGAGAACCCTTCAACTAGTAGGAAAAACTTGAAGAAACAAAATTTTCTTGAAGAACTCTCATAGGGGCTGGTTCGGCGGCCCCTTGCCATTTGATTTCTTCTTTCTTTTCTTTCTCTTGATTTCTCTAGAAATTGAAATGATGAATTTTTTTTTTTGGCTTCCTTTGCAAGCCTTGCTTATATATATATATAAGTATGGCACATGACCATGCACACCATGCACATGGCCGGCCACACCCCTCTTTTTATCTCCAAATTTCTAGATTTTTCTCTTACTTATTAAAAGATGACTACTAATTTGGGCTTGGTCATCTTTGTCCATAATTAAATTGGGCTTGGTCCATACATATATATACATTTAGCCCACAAATATATGATGTATACTTATGCCATTTCATGAAATTATTTCCAATTCCAAGTTTGCCCTTAAGTTTTCATGACAATAATATTTTAAAAACGACTTGCGCATTGCCGCAAAACCGGAAAATGACCTTGCCCCCAACTTCCCGCAATATTCCAACGTATAAAAATGCGGGATATAACAAAGACATAAGTTACTTGTGATTTGGTTGGTATGGAATATTAAGGAAATTTGGGGCTAAAAGTGCATTATGGGAAATTAAGGTTCATGAAATTAAAAGGGCCAAGTTGGCCGTCCATGTGGTGTGGGCCCAGGGGCCACATGGATGAATTATATGTGTATATTAGGATGACCATCTAGTTATATGTCTCATTCTTCATCCTTAGAAATTTCAAGAAACTTGAAGAACAAGAGCAAGCAACCATTCGGCCATGTCCATAGAAATTTGAAGACCAAAAATCTCCATCAAAAAATATTTCCTCCTAGCAATTCTATCAATTGAAGGGTGCTTACTAACGTGGAGTAGTCGTTGGAACAAACAAAACGCTTATTCTTGCAAGAACAAGTCCTAGCCGTGTAGAAAAGTGGAGTGAAGAAGGTAAGATTTAATCTTCTCTTTTATATGTTATGAATGGTTTGTGGATGTTGTAGTATGAAGAAATGAATGAAAATCATGAAAATATGGATGTTGGTGTTGAACCGTGTGTGTGGGTATTGGCCGTGAGTGTGTGTGGTGATGTGGGAGTGATGAATTAATTGTATTTAGCATGTTTGGGTGTTGTTGTAGTGTATGGAAATGGATAAAAATCATGGAAGATTGTGTGATGAAGTGATGGCCGAAAATGGATGGTTTTGTATGTTAAGGAATGAACAAATCTTATGTGGTATTTTAGTTGTTGTCGTCATGGATTCTATGTTAATAATGAAAGTTTAATGAATCAAGTTGAAGATGTAATGGTTGTTGGCTGATTTGGGAGTTAAGGTAATTCTTATGTAGATTTTATATTTATGGTAATGACATTGTTAACGTATAGATTGTTGGTGTAGTTATGAGTTTTGGAAGAAGGAAATGTGTTAGTGTTGTTTATGTTGAGTTGGGGAGATTTCGGGTAAGGTGGTGGTGTGGTTGGATTGGTTAAAATATTGTGCAAATTGTTTGAAATGTTCTTGAATATTGCTTGAATGGTTTCGGATTAGTAATTGAACGTATGAGCATGAATATTGGTTTGAATGTAAGTGGTTGAATTGAATATAATGAATGTTGTTGGATTATGTAGTAAAGAGTTGCTAATGTTAGAATACGTTTAGAATTGGTTATTGATGTTGCTAGTATGTTGTTGGTATGGTTGTTGATGAATTTAGCCGAGTTGAATTCTCGGGGTTGTTGCATTTACAGGAGATGCGCCGAATTTTTAGAATTTGGTGTTCGTTTAGAATCGAGTTCTAACTTGTCTTTAGCTAATGTTGGTGTTTAATGATGTATTGTAGATCTTGGGAAGTCCACGACGTAAGTTTGGATTAGCTTGGAGAGCGGACAAGGTATGTAAAGCTCACCCTTTCTTTCTTTGGCATGTCTTAGACATAAGGGAAATATCATATGAGCCTCGGGGTGATTCTATTCTTACGGTCCGAGCGTGTTTCCGACTTTTATTCACCTTTTGATATTAACATTCTTAATGTAGACATGTTATGATCCTTGTGTCCTTTGTATGTTTAAATTTTAAGTGTTGCATAAGGAATTTTGTTCTTAAAAAGATTTCGAAACTACGAACGACCGTAACTTTCACAAAAAGGCTCGGATCGCCTCGATATGCTCGTAGAAGGTTCCGTAGTGTATGATGACTCTAACTTCCGTAGGTGGGATCGGATTGGTTTGATACTCGTCCGTGGGCCCCCGAGACGTTCCGTTGTATAGTTCTAACGGTTTGATTGAAAGAACCTAATATACTTACTATTCCGACCCCCGAGTTTGATCCCTTATTTATTTACCGAGTCTAAAACGAGGATTGTTATGCACATAATCTCGATACGTAGCTATGATTTCTAAAGTTCGATTAGACATGTTCCGAGAGAGATGTCCGAAAGGTATTTGATATAACTATTGTCCCGATTTTCAAATGATAGTTCGTTTGATTCATTTCATTGAGTCTTTGAAATAATTTATGTGCATATGGTTTCTCACTACTCTGCTCGTGCAAAGCTCAATATGTCTTTCCCGAGTCCCGGCCAGACACGCATTCGTGCCGTTCCCGCATTATTCACCGAGTCCCTCACTAGAGGGTCGGGACACGCTATATATATATATGATGATGTGATGGTGTGATGAGATGGGGATGGCGGCCAGGATGGCATATGATGATTCTATTCATCGAGTCCCTCACTAGAGGGCCGGGACACGCTATGTATATGCATATGTATATGATGATTATTTACTTATGTTTATGATATGATCATGCATGATTTATGTTTAAAGGTAAGCCTTTCTGGTACTGTACTCATGTTCCATACTCTCTATTTCAGTACGATTTTGTTTACGGTATTCTATGCTTTACATGCTCAGTACATATTCCGTACTGACCCCCTTTCTTCGGGGGCTGCGTTTCATGCCGCGCAGGTACAGATACTTGTTTGGGTGAGCCGCCAGCTTAGGATCCCTACTCAGCGATTTTGGAGTGCTCCTTTGTTCCGGAGACTGCACTTTGGTACATTCTTTTTGTGATATATGTATATGTCTATTCGAGGTACGGCGGGGCCTGTCCCGTCATATGATTACGTATTAGTCTTAGAGGCCCGTAGACATAAAAGTGGGTTGTGGGTAGCCTTTGTTCGATTGTGTTTACGTATATCCTCAGGCTGTATATATGATATAAGTATATATGTGTGCGTGATGTCGTGCCTTACTGTACGTATAAGTTCCTATTATGTTGGCTATGACCTGATTATAGTTGATAGGTGGGTACGAGTGCCCAGCTCGGGCACTAGTCACGGCCTACGGGGCTGGGTCGTGACATGCGTGGTATTATTTTAGGTTGCTGCGTGCAGGATGGATTAGTATAAGTACAGGGGAAACTCCTGAAATTTTTATAACCCAGAGATATTCAAATATTCGAGGATGAATGCTCCTGGGGGGGAAGAGAATGTTACACCCCTCGTGTTCGCAGTAGTAGAACCTATGGTTTCCTAGTCAGGTACGCCCTTAGAATAGAGACCCGAGCCCGAGTTTGGAGGTAGAAAATGTCTTACCCCGTGTACGAGGGTACTAGCAGATATTCTTGGCTATTTATAGAGTTAGAAGTTGAACGAATCGATGCGATCTGAACTGAATTAGAAAAATCTGCAGGACTCCAGTCATCGTCGACGGGTCATCGACATGGTAAACGGACCATCGATGTACGGAGTCGACAGGATCATGCAGCCTTGCAACTGCAGGCACACGTCGACGGGGCAAGTCGACGGACCGTCGACACATCGACGGGCCGTTGACATGCTCGTCGAACCGAACGCTGTAGCCTTTTTGGCTTCCAAGTATAAATAGGTGGTCCACGACCCTATTTCATATTTTTCTTCCTTTCCAAATCAGAAAACCCTAATATATTCTCTCCCAATATTTTTCATCATATTAGTGAATATTTGACAAGACCCGAACCCCGTAAACCCGAGATGGCGAAGAAAAAGGTTGCTTCTAGGGTTTCTTCAAGTTGTGGAGTTTAGGGAGTTGAAGTTAAAGTGATTCTTAGGATTCTTGACCCCTCAAGGTATGTAAATGATTTCTACCCTTATATTTAAGTTGGTTATCAAGAGTTTTAGTGATGTTAAGTGGAGAGAAGGTAATTGTGGAGGTGTTAAGTTGATGAAGGGCAATGTAGTGATATAGGGTTGTTTTAAGATATGATTGGAAATGGGTTTACGTATATCTATATATATATATATATATGTGTGTGTGTGTGTGTGTGTGTGTGTGTGTGTGTGTGTTGTCATTGTTGATGTGAGTATCGTAGTTATGCAAGATCGGAATGAGAAGTTGGAGAGTGGTAAGCTTGCAAGGAATTATTATCTATAGTTAGATTTGAGCTTTATACGCATTTGAGGATGGTTAGTAACCGAAGTAAATAGCCTAATTAAGCCTACATGTTGCCTTAATTGTATATTTACAAGTTCAAGAGGTAGAGGTTGGGCGATTGGAGATACTCCAAAGTATGTGAAGGTCATTCCTTTCTTCTTTCGGCATGATCCTATGATATGATCCAACAAGCGAGTAGGCGAGCTTCCATATTACTCTACTCTTAGAAGCATTAGAAGTACTTTAGTCTTTGATGCTCATGTACCCCATTTATGAGTAATCCTTCTATTCATGGGTCCATTCTTATGTAGCTAGTTCTGTGCATACAGCTTAGTCATGCATTCCATTCATTATATATTTATGTACATTGACCCGTGACTAGAAGGCATTATATACGCACACATATCAGGCGTTATATACAATATTAGTGTATAGTGTAAAGTATGAGAAAAGGAGATATAGGCGTTATATACGATTACTAATATGATGATATTGATTATGGCACGAGAGGAGCCAATATGATATGATGAGATGCCATGTAGGCCACAGTGCGTTATATATGCACACACATCGAGCGTTATATACGCATACATATCGTGCGTTATATACGCACTCATATAGATGCACGACCATCATTGATAGGTGCAGCAGGCATGCATAATACCACGTAGGCATTGTCGATTGTATGCGTATTTATAGTTAGCGAGATACTAGTTCATACAAGTACATGCGGTCGATCATTTGCGATTTAGGATCTTTATCCATGAGATTCTTATATATGTTGTTCTTATGCCTTACATACTCGGTACATTATACGTACCGACTCCCCATTGTCGGGGGGCCGCATTCATGACCGCGAGACCGGGGAGGCAGAACGCATGTGGTCCCAAGTCGCAGGGACCTCCAGATCTAGCAATGGTCGGCACGCTCCATTCAATCCCGAGGCTATAGTCGGTTTTGGTATGCCCTTTTCGACGTGTTATACGTACGGGTATGACGGGGCCTTGTCCCCGTCCTTTCTCTGCCTTTTATTCAAAGATGGATGTCCGTACGCTGTATGTAGTAGTCGGGATGATGTAGCCTTGTCGCTTCTATTCTTTTGTGTACAATATATACTTGCCTCAGTCAAGCAGAACGTTCTTTTTCGGCATATCATTGTGTATATATACGCATTGTATAGAGTTCGATGTTTTCTCTCTTATGAGATCGATTTTATGCCATTTATGGGCTTTTGATGTTCGGATGTTTCGAGATACGTGTATAGGGGTGTTTGGTCGCTAGATATTCGGACTCCCGAAATCACACTACATCCCGTTTGGATCGTGACAACCGCGTATGTTCTATCTCAAATGCGGTTGGCAGGGTCGAGGTAGATGAACCAGGTGGATAAAACAAAGTTCGTGAACATGTTCTAGGGCAGATTACTCTGACAATTAGGGGATTTGTGGGGTATGCGGGAAAGAACTTGGTGGTCAAGTATTAAAGATTTCTTACCATATTTGTAGGGATTAGTAAGCCTACTACACGTACAAGGAGCGGACTCAACAAGGCAAGAATCAAATACTACACAAACCCTATTACATGTCATTGACCGACTAGAATAGGTTTTCGTGTTCACCGATCTGCGGAGCTTTAATGTTATAAATACCAAGAACTTTTGTCACGACCCATTTTCACTAAGTCGTGCAGGCACCTACCTTTTCCACCTCGATAAGCGAACCCTTATCCCAACAATAAAAAAATGTAAATAAAGCAGAAAAAGATTGAATAAAGTAAGTCTCACGATAACAATATAAGAAGATGCGAAAGTAAATTAAATACACCCCAGTATCTGGTCTGGTAAATTAAATACACCCCAGTATCTGGTCTGGTCTTTTTTCTTTTTAAATAAAAAACTGCTAGCACCAGGCATAGTTGTGAGTTTTATTAATCAAAAGTTATGTACAGAAGTAAAGAAAAAATAACAAGTAGGAAAGATTACAAGGCCAAAAGTGCCTAAAAAACCAAGTGTAAAACAGCTTAAGTGGCTATATCTAGCCTAATATATACAACAACATTCCAAGTCTTGGTTGATTCACTTCAAGTCACCTCAAGCTCTCCAAAGTGCTAGTGAAATCTAAGGCCAACAAGGATCCTTCCAACTTTTAACCGTGCAAAATTAGGCCTTATGCTGTGCTAGCCAAAGCCATATAATCTCGAGTCTTACGCGTACTTTGATCCCAAATGTTTTAATGAGCCAGTTTATCTGTACTTATCCTCTATCACTAAGGAGATTCTTCCAACAGGCTGAACATGAAGTTAATACCACACATTGGATAGAATTTTCTTAGTAACATACTCAAGTGCAGATAAAACTTAATCTTGATCTACCTCCACCTTGATATATTCTTGTCAATAATGTGAAAAAACTTTCGAGTAACGCATCTAGAATTTTGTAGCTTAGCTTGGGTCCTTCTCTAATTATCGTTTTGAATGCGAAGCTTGGCAAATGCATCTGTCAATGTTTACAAGTTCTCACCGCCGTAGTTGGTAATTCAAAAGAAACGTATCAAAAGTAAGAGTACACCCGCAAAACCAAAAAACATAGTTAGTCAAAAAATCAGCAAGCTGGTTGCCCTCTCTCAATACATGTCCAATTTGTATCATTCCCTTCTTTCTCCATTCTCTGATCTTCTGCACCTCCATACTAATACTCCATGGAACTTCCCAATACCCTTCTGCTATCTTCATTAAGCCAAGTGAGTCAGTCTCCAATATTAGTGGCAGATGCTGTTGTAGTACACAATAAATGATGCCATCATGCATTGCTTTTGTCTCTGCGCACAGACAAGTTGTATTTGCAATCCTTCTAGCACTAGCATGAATAAACTCTCCTTCATGAGTCCTCACACAGAATGTAGTTGCACTAGGGCCAGGATTTCCTCTAGAAGCACCATCTTCAGCCACATTTTAAACCACCTTGCGGGGACTAATCCATTGCACTAGTGTACTGCTTGTATGTACGAGAGCCTATATTCTTTCGGACGTTGTGCAGTGTGAGGCCGAGTTTGGAAAATTTGTAAATCATGGATATCTAGTTTGGCGATTGAATCTCTTATGTGACCTATGCTTAGACATATTACCACCATGCTTGTGTTTCTTCTTTTCCAAAGTTGCCAAAGAATGATTGCGGGGAGAAATTTGCTTGATATAATGGTTTCAACTTTGAAGAGCATTTTTGTGTCCTACCATTTCTTGATTGCTTGATTAACTTGAATAAAAAGGGCCTTGCACACCTAACTTTGTTGAGAACATCTTCCAAATATCTGCAGCATATTCACCTGTCACAAACATATGATTCATCATTTCTTGTTGGGGCTGAGCACAACTCCTACATATAGAAACAATAGATATCCCCATCTTGGCAAGTACATCATCAACAGGTAACTTCTGCTTCCACACTCTCCACAATAAAAAAGCAATCTTGAAAGGTAAACCTTTTGTCTAGAATTGCTTATAACACCAGTTTGAGTCATTTCTTTGTCTTACTACTTCCCATGCGCTACTAACAGTGAATTTACCACTACTAGTGAGCATCCACCAGGCCTTGTCCATATTTTCAGAAGGAGTATCAATGTGCACCTCTTTTCTATATGATCAACAACATCTTCTGGCACAGTTTACTGCAATTTCTGATAACTCCAATTCCATTCTCCATAACATCTGTAACCTCCTGAATACTATCATCCATTGGGAAATTAGATGGCATAAGTTGAGCAAGAGGACTAAGCTTAGTCCAATTGTCAAACCAAAAGTTACCAGAGCCATTTCTTGGTTCCCACTATATCTCCCTTTCTATTGCTTCTCTTGCCTCTAGCATCTTCTTCCATAATTGTGAGCCTCCTTTCCATTGAACCCTGGTTGGAATATGCTTCTTACAGTACTTATTCCGCATGAATGTTGACCACAGAGTACCATCTATTCTGAATCTCCACCATAACTTAGTAAATAAAGCTTTTGATACATCAAAGAGGGACCTAAATCCCAATCCTCCCTCCTGTTTAAGAACACAAACTTTCAGCCAAGCTGACTAGTGTCTACTCTTGCCTTCTTCCTTTTTACTCCAATAAAATCTTGCAATGATTTTATGCACTTCATTTAGTGTACACTTAGTAGGTGCCATTGCAGATAAGAGATACATTGGCATACTTTGTAAAACACCATTAATAAGTATTGCTTTCCCTCCAAATGAAAACAACCTTCCTTTCCAGTTCTACAACCTATCTTTCACCCTCTTGCCTAGATCATTATAAAAAACTTTCCTTTTTCTAGAATGGAAGATAGGACAACCAAGATATTTGAAGGGAAACATGCCTCTTGTAAAATCGATTCTACGCTCAACTTCTTGACATAGCAGATAGCCGATTTCGATGTGTGAAAAAACTTTTCTCTTTATTTATCAATTGACCTGAAATCTTCTCATAATCTCTCAAAACATTTATAGTCAACTCGAAAGATAGTTTATCAGCTGATGCAAAGATGATAGTATCATCTGGATAAGCAAGATGATTAAGGTTTGCACTCCATTTAGGCATACCAAAGCACCTATATTGATCATGGTCAAATAAAGAATTGAGTGCTCTAGATAACACTTCTGCTGATAGGCTAAATAGAGCAGGTGACAGTGGATCACCTTGCTTCACACCCCTTGTAGAGTGGAAAAAACCATATGATTGCCCATTTAATAAAATTGAATACCAGTTATTTGTATGAAGTCTCCATAGGCCGATTCACAAAATTTACGAATCCCATTCTTCTCAGCACCTTGGTTAAATATAGCGAGGAATAACTTTGTATCATATGCCTTAGCCATATCTAACTTAATAGCCACATTTGCAGGTTTACCTCTCTTTCTAATATCTGTGACAATTTCTTGAGTGAGTAACACATTCTCAATAATGCTTCTTCCCTTCACAAAACCTGTTACACCTCAGAAATTGCCCGTTGATGCACAGCGAATAGACTAACAAAGGGCACGAAGTATACGATGTTTCAATAAGTAAGAAATAATATTTAATGGTTCTAATTGAGATTTCAAAAACATTTAAGGTAAGAGAAGAAAGTTCGTCAAGAAAGGCGAGGTATACGTTGTGTATCGGAAAAGATTCACAAAGTACCAAGTCAATGATGGCTTGATGATGTCTTAGAAGAAGAGTTATAACATCCCTTGGATTGCTAATGAGGTGTTAAACAAGTGTTAAGAAGGTTCCATAAGGATTGGAGATCAAACGAGTCGACGAGAAAAAGTTTCGGAAAGCTGAGCATTATACGATCCAACATACGGACAGTATAAAATGTACTAGCCATATATTAGGCCGCATAATCTGCCCAGAGTTGGATACTTCACTGGACCAAAGATACGGTCACACATATGGTCATTTCATAAAAGGGGACCCAAGTTAATAAAAGGGGACCCAAGTTCATTTAATCTCATTTCATTTTTCATTCCCCTTCTCTCAAGAACTCTCTAGAATATTCTCCACATCTCTTCCACAAGAATCTAAGAGAAACTCATGATCAACTACATCAAACCAAGAGAATAAAGTGCAAGAAACTCACTAGGATTCATCCAAGGCAAGAAATCTCTTTGGAAGTGGAACCAGGGTTTTCTCTCGAGTGGAGTATTGCTATCCAAAACTCATTCCTACTCAATCAAAGGTAAGTTTATGATCATTCCATGTTGTTTAAAGTATTGAGAGGTTGAAAGACTTGGATTATGGAAGGAATTAGGAAATGGGTTATAAACATGAGAATAGTGACATTGTTGAGTAGTAGATTAATATGAATCACGATTCTTGATATGTTGTGATTATAATTATGTTATGAATGATGTTAAGAACATAGGAGAAACATTATATGAGGAGAATGTAATGTTTTATTATGATCTATTTTGGATTACCTTGGGGGGAGGTTTGGGGGTTTGGG
>NW_026720732.1:0-9572 GCF_029784015.1 Lycium ferocissimum
TCACAATATTATAACTAACAATCTTATACACCTATATTATCCACATTTCCCAAACACTACAAAAAAAGCTGGTTCTAGGGACGGATTTTAGCGACACAATTTATGAATTTAAGCTATGTAACGACGGATTACCTACGAAATTACAATTAAATAAAAAAAAAGGAAAAGCGAAATGATATCTAAACTAACGGACGAGTAATTTAATATTCGTCGCTATATTTAGGCGCTAAAATTAAGCGCCTTTATTTTAGCTACAAAATTTACGACAAATTGTTAGCGGCAAAAATTATTAAAGTTTTAAGCGGATTTAGCGGCCGGATTATGTCCGTCGTTAGACAATGTATATGTATCACCATATTTTAATGCCAATTACTCTGCGCATATTTCCGTTGTTAACTCTAAAAATGGTAAAATTTAATGTTTATAGTAGCGACGGAACCAATCCATTGGTAAAATTGTCAGCAAAAAAAAAAAATTATTTTTATCAAAGAAATAAAACAAAATGGTCTCTAATAAACACACTACAACTTCAAAACCCACTGGAACTTGCTCTTCAAACACACAAAACCACTGAAACTTCTCTTGCTCTCTCCGGCTCTGCTTGGGTTTGTCTTTGCTTCCCTTTTCTCTTCCCTTTTTTGTTAGATAGGGTTTCTCGTTTTCAAGAACATAAAAACATGTTCTTTTCATTTGGCTAATTAATTTCTTCAGTAATCTGTAAGTATTAGTAGCATTTTTGATTCATTGCTTAGTGTTGTATTCATCTGGGGTTCTTCCATTTTTCTTCTGTGGTAATGCATGAAGCTTCTGTTTTTTTTTTTTTTTAAAAATTTTCTTTTAACTATTTAGCTTGTTTTTCGGGAAAAAAAATATTTAGCTTGTTGGATCTTTGTTTGCTTTGCTGGTGAGTAAAAGGAATGTTCTTTCTTTAATTAAAAGCCTTGATTTTGCTTATTAAGCATGTTTATTAAGGAAAGTTTGTGTCTTTATTCATCTGCCTAATTTCCTCAATAATCTGTGAGTATTACCATTTTTTTTAGCTTTTTGATTCATTCTTTAGTGTTTTATTCATCTGGGGTTCTTCCATTTTTGTTCTTCTGTTAATGAATGAGCTTTGTTCTTTTGTTCTTCCGTATCTGTTTCTTCATTTCTTTTTCTATTCTGTTTAATGTTTATGCTTTGACTTAGGTGTTGTTATAGAATGTAAATTTTGGGGAAAAAATTGCGATTGTGTGAAGTATACCTTTTGTGTGTGTGTCGTGTGTTAGTTTTGTTTTTAGGTAGTAAGCTATGTGATTAGTGAAGAGAAAGTAAACAACTCCAATACCATTTGTGGTGTCTGTTAAGTTTCTGACTCGTGTCAAAACCAGTTTTGTATTGATTCACTTTTTGATAAACATGTTAAATTTACCTGTAATCAAGTATGTATTATTTTTGCACTTGTTTTATTTTTGGTTTCTTAAATATAGTTTAGTTTCTCTAGAATTTTTAGTTTCACTTTCTTTTTTTAAGTTAAAAAAAAAAAAGGGTCTTAGACTCAACTTGTTTTCCTTTGGATGGCATTCGATAACAAAAAAGTAACTAAGTTTTTTGTTTATTTTAATATTAAATAGGATCATGGATAATCTAGAGCGTGGTTGGATGTATGATAGTTTGGATGGTCGAGGGGGTATTAATTCTAGTTTCATGGTTGGTGTCAATAAGTTTCTTAAGTTCTCATGTTCTCGGAAGAAACCGCATCACGAGCATATACAAGAGGAGGGGGTAATGCGTCATCCATAAAACTCTAAGGCTTGGAAGCACTTCAATGAAACTCATTCCTTTTTTGCTGCTGAACCAAGTAATGTGAGGTTGGGATTATGTACGGATGGTTTCTGTAACACCCCGCATCTTGGAACTGAGTTTAAGCTCATATCATTAGAGTTCTAGTGGAAACAACGAAGGTTTGAACGTTTTGCGAAAATGGTTGATAGGCCTATTTCGGAAGGGGCGATAACTCTTAATCGGTTTTGGAATTTGGGAAATTACCCCTAATGAATTCGTAGTATGTGGAAATACCTTTCTAACGATATAAAAGACCAAGCCAATCAGAGATCGAGCAAGGAGATATGATCGTCTCAATATGGCTAATAGTAAGGCACTTGAAATCCTATCGAATCGGCTAAGTTTTTGATACGCCTGCCTTCCAGCCAACTTTCGTGAAAATCTGTTATGAATTTGGGAAAACTTCCTTGATGATTGTAGATCTTTGAAATAGCTTTCCAATGGTATCTTCACGGGGTCAAACGGACATCTGTGCAAAGTTATGCCATTTTTTACTGAAGCATGTTCGCTGGAAATTCTGCCTGGCGTAACGGTGACGTTACGGACCGTAACTCGTGTTACGGGCCGTAACAGTGGACCGTAACGTCCCAAAAATTTCAAGCGCTCTGGAAATTTTCACCAAGGTACGGTACAAAGTTACGGTCCATTACCTTGTGTTACGGGGACAAAAACAGTGACCGTATCTTGGTCCGTATATACGTTTCGGGTCACACGACTTCGGGAGGCCATAACCCTATCATAAATTGGGAATTTGGGAAAACTCAAAGAACAAAAGTTGTAGATAATTGAAATATCTTTCCAACCATAGGTCGTGGGATCATAGATGACATCGGGATAGGAGATATGGACGTTTTAAGGCAGAAGGTCCCAACCCGATTTCAAGTTGGGTCAAACCCATTTCCCCTTGGTATTTAAGGAAATGTTAACCCTAGCAGCCCCATTTCCTCCATATTTTCAGATTTTAGAGAGAGAAGTGAGAGAGAGGAGAATTAGAGAGAGAAAGTAGAGAATCAACCAAGTTGAAGGCCCCGAATCCCAAGGCTCGTAGAAGGATAAAGTGTAGTACAAGTTCTTGCGTAAGTTCTAAGCTACAAATCAAACTTGGGGTGTTGATTTCGTGGTGGATGCTCATAAAAGGTAATATTCCTACTCTCAAATCATTTATAGTTGAAAATTGATGAATTCTTGGGAGAATAACAAATGGGTTTGATAAAGGAAATTATATGAATTATGCTAGAGTTTTGGATTTGTTGATTTGGGATTGTTGTATTCATGTGGGTGATGAAGAATGATGTTGATTACACCTAATTGAGATTGTAGAATCACCTAGAAGTAATAGAATGGGAATTGGGTGAAGAAATCACCATTAATGGAGATTATGGAGCTTCGTACTTACAAAGTGTTTGATAAAATGCTTAGATGACCAAAGTATGAATATTATTGCTAATATAGAATCCCTTTGACTTGTATTGATATAGATCAAAGTTGAAAAAGGTTGACGAACATTGTATTACCTCAAAGGTGGAATTAAGGTATGTGAGGCTAACTATCTACGTTAAGGAATGTTCGTGATTCTCATGCGTCCTCGTCCTTCATACTTGTCGGTAATTTGACTCGAGTACTGAGTTTAGCTCGGTTTTATGATATGTTGTAGATCGTTATCTTCTAGGGTTGCGATTCTACAGAATCGTTCATGGTTATCAATTTGAATATCATGAACTCAACACGTAATCTTTATATAGACTTATGTATTGTTACCACATGAGTCTCGGTCAGAAAGTCGGTATGCGAGAAACGATCGGTGTTTTGATTTAGTCCCGATGTCTATTTCGATTCGGCATTGTTCATTGTTGTTATGGTCTCAGTCCTTATTAATTAACCATAATTATACATATGTGATTTTGCCAGGGCACGGCACGATCTTGTGTATGCGTATACATGGCGGGGCCATTGGTACCCTTACTAGGCGAGGCCATAGCGTGCATTTATTATTGGGTAGGGCCCCGCGTATACAAACACGGTAATACGGATGATTGATATAGAGCGGGGAGTATTCATATCTCTACTTCCTTGCTATTACGATTCTGATTATCGATTTTAGGTTCGGTATTTTATTGCTTGATTTGCTTTACATACCGGTACAATTCAAATGTCTTGATGTCCTTTGTGCTTGGGGGGCACGTCTCGCCGGTGCAACGATATACAAAGTTGACGACTCGGCTATTTAGGAGTGCACGTATCGGCTATTAGTGAGCCCGAATTCCGCCGGGCGTTGTTAGTTATCCGGTCGATTCGTTTATAAGCATGTTTCTATTATTCGGCACTCTTAGAGGCTTCATAGACACGGTTCGGTGGAGTCGAATATTTATTATGTTAGCCTTGTTGGCGATCGTTCGGTTGTTTGGTTTAGCCATGTTGGCTACTTTCGGATATGTTCGTATGTGTCTAAGTATTTCCGCATTATGATATTTCGGTGAGGCTTTTAGTTAATCGTATGTGTTAGTTTTATTTTATAAATTAGTTATGTTTTGATATCATGTTGATTCGACCCGACTTGATTGTTCGCTCGGTCACGTACGGTCGAAGGCAACGGTGCGCGATGTTACGTCCGAGCCCGAGTTCGGGCGTGACAAAGCTTAGTATCGGAAAGCGTTAGGTTCAAGTGTCTTAGGGGAGTCTATGAAGCGTGTCCGTGGGTCTCTTTTATATGTGTGCGAGGGCCCCACACATATAAACGATTGACCACCAAGACATTCGTGATTGTCTCTTCTTTCACTTTAAATCGTGCGGATTAGAGCATTACTCTTAGGACTTCCTTCTAATTCGTGCGAGTACGTATTTAAAATGCCTTATAAGAGAAAAGTACAACAAGAGGAACACGATTCACCCGATCAAAGAGTCGGCCACGAAAACACCACGAAGAGCTCGTTCCGACTCAAATAGTAGTCCCCTACGACTCCTCACACCACACCTCCCAACACTTCGGATGGACAGTGAGAGGAGTTTGGTCCAGCCTTTCTTACTCGAATCGTTGCCAACCGAACACGGCACAAAATCGGCCCATTTCTGTGTTAGTAGTGGGTCAAATAGTTCTAGGACTCGGGAGTTTTTGCGGATGAAGCCGCCGGTGTTCTGTGGTCAAAAGAAGGAGAAGACGCCCACAATTTCATTGATGGACTCGAAGAAAAATATTTCGTGTGATGCATACTCTGGATACGAGCGGCCAGGCACCAGGCCTCAGTACCAAGATGGCATATTTAGTATGAGACATGAGAACGATCTGAGAGGATGCTGCTCCCCCACTCTTAGGACGAATTGCGGACGCTTTATTGAACATTTCATGCCAATTGAGGTTAAATAGAGCTCTGAGTTTGAAATCTAAGGCGAAGGACATGGTCTTCGGGGTGTGCTAAGTTCGTATCATTGTCCAGACATACTCTCCATAGTTCCTGATATAGACGCCAGATTCAAGGTATGCCAAACCATTTAAAGTTACCTGAGATACTGCTCCCAGTACTCGAAATGACAAGATAACTATTTCAAGATACGCATTCGTCCAAGTATGAACTAAGGTTTGAAGGAAGAAGAAACACGAAGCGAAGGTAAAGGCCCAATGTAAGAAGTAAGTCTCTGAGGAAATTTCGATCGAGAGATGTAAACCACCCATCCTTCAAGAATGGGTTATCGAGCACTGCCGATCTACGCTAGTGTTCCATTTCGAGATGTCTATTTAGCCCAAGAGTCAAAAATTTTAGACGACTACGTATCCTTAGCACGGCAAGTGTGAAGCAAAACACCCAGGGGTATGCCGTTCGGGCACGGATGGTTGTTTCGGCGCGGTCGGCGAGGCCACTATACGGGACTGCCCATCCGCAAAAGACATGCGGGGGTAACAACTCACTCCACGAATTCAAAGGCGGTCCTCGAAATAATCGGCCCGCAGGGAATAATGCGGCTTAGGTTCGGAAACACAAGCGGTGGGCAAAAACCGTTTGTATACTGACAGCCGTCAGATACGGAAAGCACGTACGATGGCGCTGCAGTACACTCACGGTTTTCAACATTGTATATGCCCTTATTGGGACTCAGATCCACCTTACCTTATGAAACCCTCATGTTGCTAAGTTTTATTGAACTTGAAAAGCCACGAACCTTCGAAGTACCCACCGGCTGGGAATCGATTATAGTTAGGCGTATCTAAGGGTTGTCCTAAGATTTACAATATCGCTTAGTCAAGCCATTAAGGAAGTATGCCGCTATGCATACGGTAGCACCTGTTCATATAAATAATAGTTTTTTTTTCTTCCATGTACAAATTTCTCGCATGAGAGTCGTCCAATTTTGTACAAGATGGAGGAATTACGAAGATAAGGAACGTTAATTAGATCCCCATCAAAAGAGAAGAATTTATAAGTATAAGATACTAGCCTTGGCTCCAAGGGGGGGGGATGCATAAATGGCGTAAGTCAAAGAGGTAATTGAAGACGGGAGGGTTATTATGAGATATGAATAGTCGTAGTTCGGTCTCCATGTTTCATGTCGTGTTCCTTCACGTTCATGTGGTCAAGCTATGTCCAACCATATTATTGTACGACCCATCATTCGAGCGAATGATCCCAAGAGGGCCAACACAGCATCTTAGGCCCGAGTTTAAACTCATATCATTGGGATTCTAGTGGAAATGCCCGAAGGTTTAGGCGCGTTTTGCGAAAAATGGTTGATAGGCCTATTAGGAACAGCGATAACTCCTTGTCGGTTTGGAATTTGGAAATTACCTAATGAATTAGTAGTATGTGGAAATACCTTTCTAACGATATAAAGACCAAGCCAATCAGAAGATCGAACAGAATATGATCATCTCAAATATGGCTAATAGTAAAACGCGAAATCTACTCAGATCGGCTAAGTTTGCAATCGTCTGCAGCTTCAATAACTTTCATTGAAAATCTGTTATGAATTTAGAGCTTCATGATGAAAATTGTAGATCTTTGAAATAGCTTTCCAATGGTATCTTCACGGAGGTCAAACGGACATACGGTACAAAAGTTATGCCCATTTTACTGAAGCATGTTGGCTGGAAATTCTGCACGAAGCGTAAACGGTGACGTACAGGACCGTGGCTCGTGTTACGGGCCGTAACGATGGACCGTAACGTCCCAAATTTCAGTACTTTGAAATTTTCACCAAAGATCAGTACAAAGTTAAGTCCATTGCTATTGGGTGCTCATGATGACCGTATCTTAGTGATATATATCGTTTCAGGTCACGACTTAGGAGGCCATAACCCTATCATAAATTGGGAATTTGCAGGAAAACTCAAAGAACAAAAGTTGTAGATAATTGAAATATCTTTCCAACCATAGGTCGTGGGATCATAGATGACATGGAGTAGGAATATGGAGCGTTTAAGACGAAGGTCTGCCGATTTCAAGTTGGGTCAAACCCATTTCACTTATTTAAAGGGAAATGTTAACCCTATTATTATTTCCTCCATATTTTCGGGTGCAGAAAAGGAGGAGAATTAGAGAGAGAATCAACCAAGTTGAAGGCCCTAGAATCAATTTCGTGAAGGATAAAGTGTAAATGCAGTTCTTATGATGGATTTCTAAACTAAATCAAACTTGGGGTGTTGATTTAAGTGGTGGATGCTCATAAAAGGTAATATTCTACTCTCAGAATCATTTATAGTTGAAATTGATGAATTCTTGATCAACAAATAGGTTTGATAAAGGAAATTGAATTATCAGAGTTTTGGATTTGTTGATTTGGGATTGTTGTATTATTGTGGGTGATGAAGAATGATGTTGATTACACCTAATTGGAATTGTAGAATCACCTAGAAGTAATAGAATGGGAATTGGGTGAAGAAATCACCATTAATGGAGATTATGGGCTTCATGCCCACAAAGTGTTTGATAAAATGCTTAGATGACCAAAGCATGAATATTATTGCTAATAGAATCCCTTTGACTTGTATTGATATAGATCAAAAGTTAGAAAAGTTGTGAACATTGTATTACGCTCAAAGGTGGAATTAAGGTATGTGAAATTAACTATCGTTGGGGGAATGAAAAAGGATTCCCCAAAACTCGTTTCTTCATCTTGTGGGAAAATTTTTGTTCAATTTCCGGTTTAACGGTTTTATATATTTGTGATTGTTATTTTTAGGGTTCCCGATTCAAAATTCGTTCATGGTTATAAATTTTAAAATATCTGAACTCAACACAATCTTTATAATTTTGTATTGTTCCACATGAGTCTCGATCAAAATTGGTATGTTTTCGAAGCTTGATCGGTTTTTTTTAAATTTTAAACCCGACATGTCTTTTTGGGTTGGGCCCATTGTTCATTTTTTTATGGTCTGGTTTTTTAAATTTAAACCAATAATTATACATAGGGATTTTTGGGGGGGCCGGACGATCTTGTGTTTTAAACCCAGGGCGGGGAATTGGTGACCTATTTGGGCCAAAGGCCATAGCGTGCTTTTATTATTAAACCCAAAAGCTTATAAAAACAGGAATTCGAATGATTAGAATAGGGGGGGTATTCATATCTCTACTTCCTTGCTATTAGATTCGATTATCGATTTGGTTTGGATTTTTTTTGGTTGTTTTAATCGGTACAATTCAAATGTCGATGTCCCTTTTTTGGGGGGCTGCTCTGGATCGAAAACGTTCTGGGGTTAACTTTAATTTTAAGTCCCCTTTTCAGCTATTGGGGGGCCCCCAAATTCCTTGGTTGAAATTATCGGTGGGTTGATTTAAAAACCCCTCTTTAATTCCGGCCTCTTAGAGGCTTCATGGGAAAAGTTAAAAACGATCGAAAAATTTTTTATTAGCCTTGTTGGGGGGTTTTTGGTTTTTGGTTTAGCCATTTTGGGTTTATTTTAATATGTTGGATTGTCAAAGTATTTCCGAAATTATGATATTTGGGTTGAGGTTTTTATTTAAATCGGCATGTGTTAGTTTTTTTTTTATAATTGGTTATTTTTTGATATAAATTTTGGGTTGCCGGATTGGTTGTTCGGTCCATGGCGACCCGGGTGCCGTTTTAAAACCCCGGAGGGGGTTGGGCGTGGATTTCCCAACCATTTGTTATTTTAAAGGGGTGATGAAACCCGCTCTTTATGATTTCTCAAATACATAAAATATTTCCTTTCCATTTTCCCTTTTGGGAAGTAGAAACATCGATCCCAAACACGCCCTTTGATGTACAACTTTTTTTCTTTGTAATACCGGTATTTTATACACTCCTATATGTTGATAAGATCGATGTTTAACATGGCCCGGTAATTACATATATGATTATTTTGAGCCTACATGTCGATGCTTTGGGGGTTTTTTTCGGGGTTTTATTTTTACAATCGGGGATGCAACTTTGCATAACTTTGTATTTTGTTATTTAATTAACGATTTAAGTTCAATATACTGGACATGAAAGCAACTTAAAAGGACTTTACAACCTCGGGTTTTTTTTATCTTTTTTCTTGTGTTGTTGATAAGCCTCGTATTACTCGGTTCTTTTTACTTTCCCGTTTTTGGGTATTTGGTGGTCTTGTCCCTTTTAATTTGTCTTTATAATTTTAATTTTTAAATGATGAGTTATTTTATGCTACGCTTTATAAAATCATTTTTGAAGGGATTCTAGTGGGATTCTTCAATTATTTGTGGAAATGGGAAAAGGGAATGGCGTGAAAAGGGGGCGGGAAAATCTTGTGAAATTTTATTAGCCCCGATAAAAAGGGAACG
>NW_026720733.1:0-18748 GCF_029784015.1 Lycium ferocissimum
TAAGCAATTGCCAAAAGCAAAAGATAAGCCTGGTAGTTAACGTCGAAAAGATGAAAGACCAAAAGGGAAGTCAGCTTGAGGCCAACAAGAAGGCCATGAATATCCAGTGCAAGGTGTGCATGCAGATATTCATTTCCACCACTTCTGAAGTTAAATAAATATTACTTCACTATTAAGTATTAAGCGTATATATAGTTAGACTATTAGAGTATTAGTCATATTAGTCACTAGTGGCATATAAATTCGGTTTGTTTGGGTCGATTCTGTTGATAATTGAAGCCAACCGTATCCGAACCGTTAAACCGTAATATTTTACAATTGCATTTGTAAATCAAAATCGAATTGTATTCTCCAAATTGAACCACCCGAATTGTTTCGAATCGGTTCAAAAATTCGGATTGAACCGATTTGTGCATAGGCCAACCGTCGTGCCCAAATATATACACAAAAGAATATGATCATAAGTAGCACCTCCGGAATAGTGGAATGCTCCTGTGAATCCGCTAATAAGCTCTTACGGATCTGCACCGTCTCCCTATCTACTTGTGGGCATGAACACAGCGTCCAACAAGAAAGGATGTCAGTACGAACGTTGTATTGAGTTTGTAAGGCATGAGTAATAATAGCATAATAAAGAAACAATGAAACATGAGCTGAAGATATAACCTGCTTAACCTTTAAAGGAAAACACATGTATGCACATCATATATACCATCATCGTAAACTCGCGTCCGGGTAACTATCACACGCCGCCCACTAGTGGTGTCATGTCCGGCCCTTTAGGCACGGTGTAATCATAAGCAGCCCACCTTCGCGGTGTCATGCTCGGCCATCTAGGCATGGTGTGATCATAAGCAGCCCGCTTTCGCGGTGTCATGCCCGGCCATCTAGGCACGGTGTAATCTAATCATCATACACTTGTCATAAAGCATACATAAGGACTCAAGACAACTATAACTATTTCGGGGTGACGTAAGGTCGAGAACCCCCGATTCCACTATGGAGTAATCATAATCATCATGTCTTACCTTGAAGGAACTAACATTATAAGGTGAGTCTAGCAACAATGAACAATATCAAGTAATCATATGAGGATCATTAGTTTCGTAGCAATATCATATCATGAGCTTTAGAATCTTTAGACTTGGACTCGTCATCATCATTATCACATTCGTGACATATCTTTTATCTTTATCTCATAAGAAGCTCTTTATAAACATTGACTCATATTTTTTCGGAAAGAATGTCATAGAAAGAAGTAATAGGAAGTCATGCCTTAGGAAAGAAGGGACTAGCCTCACATACCTTTATGCCTTTCTAACTTGTCGACTATACGCTTCCCTCCAAGTTCGTAAATCTACATTCAAAGGAATTCGTGCTAAGATTAGATAATCGGAAACATACTTAAGCTTAGGCTAAAGCTAAAGAAAATTGGGCAGCATTTCCTTTGTTTCTACAACTTTCTCCATATGACATAACAACTCCCAAACATCAATAACAATAGTCAATATATCATAATCAATAACTCCGACAAGTTCGACATCATCCAATCCCCACAATTCCCTCTCAAAGTCATTCATAATCATAGCTATAATATAACATCACATTCATCCCCATATAATGTTTCTCCCATATTCTCAATATCATTTATAACATAATTATACTCATAATGTGTCAAGAATCATGATTCATGTCAACTACTATTCAAGAATGCCATTATTTTCACATTTGTAACCCATTTTCTACTTCCTTCCATAATCCAAGTCTTTCAACCTCTCAATATTCTAATAACATGAAATGATCATAAAACTTACCTTTGATTATGTAGAGATGAGTTTTAGATGGAAATGGTTCACTTGAAGAATACCCTAGCTTCCATTCCCAAGGGATTCCTTGCTCCCATCAACTCTAGCTAGCATTCTTGCACTTGATTCTACTACTTTTTGTTTGATCTTTGATTTCACCTTAGATTTGTCTTGGTATACTTGGAAGAAGGTTCTAGGACTTTTGAGAGTGTGGAAGAAGTGGGAAATGAGAAATAAAGAGAAGGGTCGTGCATATATGGAAAAAGAAAATCTGACCCGACCCAGAATCTACGGCCTATTATACGGACCGTACAAATTATACGGTCCGTATAATGGATCGTACACTTCCTCCAGAATCTCATCCTCCTCTGGGAGAATTCTACGGACTGATATACGGGCCGTGTAAATTATATGGTCCGTATAAAGGACCGTACAATCCACAATTTCCCGAAACTTGTCCTCGTCTTTTCGTTTGACCTCCGATTCTTGTGGAACCTTCTTAACACTTGTTTAACACTTCATTAACAATCTAAGGAGTGTTATAACTTTTCTTCAAAATGTTATTTAAACCAACATTAACTTGGTACTTTGCAAAACCCTTCCAAAACACGGCTTACGCTTGACATTCTTCAATGAACTTTCTTCTCTTGCTTCAAACGTCTTTGGAATCTTAATGGAAACCGTTAAGTACCACTTCTTACTTGTGGAAACATCATATACGCCTCACCCTGCATTAGTATATTTACTGTGCAACGACATGAAATTTTTTGAGGGGTAACATTCTTCCCCCCTTTAAAAACATTCGTCCTCGAATGTTAAGCTCTCGGGAATTCTACAAAAAATTCGCCAGAGGTTTCCCGTAATATGGAGCTACCATCTGTCCACAACGTCTCACAATAACAACGTCTCACAGGGCTACAACACAATAGCAAGAAATTATGGCCACACACGACCAAAAGCATAAAAAGAAAGCTTACATACCTCATAATATTGATGTCTTATCTTGGATCTCTTCCGGGGGTAGAAACAAGTGTGGGTACTTGGGCTTCATATTTTCTTCCGCTTCCCAAGTCAATTCTTCTTGGTTATTGTTTCGCCACAAGACTTTGACTGAAGCTACTTTTATATTTCTAAGTCTCCGTACTTGTCTATCTAGTATGGCAATGGGCACCTCCTCATAAGCCAACTTTTCTATAACTTGAACATCACCTACCGGCACGATTCTTATAGGATCTCCGACACATTTATGGAGCATTGATACATGGAAAACTGGATGAACTGATTCAAATTCTGAGTGTAAGTCCAGTTCATAAGCTACCTGACCTATCTTGCGGAAAATCTTGTAAGGTCCAATATATCAAGGACTTAGTTTTCCCTTCTTACCAAATCTCATTACGCCTTTCATTGGTGATACCTTCAGAAATACCCAATCATCAACTTGGAATTCTATGTCCCGCCGACGATTGTCCGCATAAGATTTTTGGCGACTTTGGGATGTCACTAATCGATCTCGGATAACCTTGACCTTTTTCACTGCTTGTTGAATCAACTCAGGGCCTATTAGTTGTACCTCTCCTACTTCAAACCACCAAATTGGGGATCTACACTTTCTCCCATATAGAGCTTCAAACGGGGCCATCTGAACACTGGAATGATAGCTCTTGTTGTATGCAAACTCAATAAGAGGTAAGTGGTCATCCTAGCTACCGCCAAAATCTAGCACACATGCCCGTAACATATCTTCCAAGGTCTGAATAGTGCGTTCGGCTTGCCCATCAATCTGTGGGTGAAATGCTGTGCTAAGCCTTATCTGAGTACCCAAACCTTTTTGGAAAGATTTCCAGAATTTAGCTGTAAATTCTGCTCCTCTATCAGTAATAATGGACATCGGGACACCATGAAGCCGCACAATCTCTTTAAATACAACCTTGCAGAATCTTCCGCCGCATATGTGTTACATCCGGCATTTTTGCACATTTGGAAAGTTGGAATAATTTTTGCTTGTAAGAAATAGGGCCATATTTTGATTTTTTTAGTATGTGTGAGTCGGTTATGGAAGCTTGAATGCGAAAACACCGGAGAGGGCCTAAGGGCAAAATTGGAATCGCGGAAATTTGTTTCGGGAAATTGCACCATATGATTTATAAGCAATTGGGCCCAAAGGAAAAAAAAAAAAGAGAAATAGGCCCAAAAGGAGGGGGTGGCCGGCCATGGAACTTATGGCCCAACCCATTTTTATTAATTTTCCCATGTGATAAATATTTATAAGGTGGAGTAGTTCATGAAACTTCAAGAAGAAAACAAAGAAAAATCAAGAACAAAAGGAAGAGGAGATTCGGCCAAAGGAAAAGAAAGAAAAAAAAAAGAAGAAATTTCCTAGCCTTAAAACTTGGTCCAAAAATCTTGTTCTTCGCGAATTCTTAACAAGCTTGAGGTGCTCCTCACGACGTAGTATAATTGATTGGGAGAAAGAACTCCGTTGGCGGAAAGTTGGAAATTCAAGAGAAGGTAAGATTCTTGTGTCTTAAGTTATGGAATGAATTTATATGTTATGATAATTAGAATTAGACGAGAATTATGAAAGTGTGACGTGTGTGTGCATGGCGTGTGTGTGTGTGGAATATGCATGTGGCCGTGAGCCACTTGAGGTGGAGGAGAAGTAGATTTGATTTTATTTTGCTTATTAATTGTGTTGTTGGGATGTTGTGATGAAAAGAAAGGTTAATGAGCCAATTTGGTGTTGAAGTTGGCATGTATGTTGTTATGGAAAATTTTATGATTTTATATGGTTTTTATTTAATTGTGGAAGTAGTGGTATGAGGTGTGAATTATGATTATGGATGATGAAATTGGAAGATGGAATTATGTTATGAATATTTACGTTAAGAACCGGAAGTTTTGAGTGAATTATGGTTTGGTGGAATTTTTGCATATTTGGTAGAATAATGTGAAATGTGTTGAAATGTGTTTGAACGGTCTTGAATTAGTAGAGAAATGTGAAAACGTCGATATCGGATGAGACGTATGAAGTTAGAATGGAAGTTGATGTAGTATGTTGAAAGAAAGACTATTTATGTTAAAATGTGTTCTATAATGTTTATTGGTGTTGTTGATGTCGTTGTTAGGTTGGTTGTTGTCTGTTGAGCCGAGTTGAATCTCGGGGATGCTATATTTATAGGGAAGTGTCTTTGCCGAAATTTCGGTAGCCAAATAGGAACCAAGATTTAAATGCTAACTCTCATGAATAGTAACTGGTAAAGGTGACCATTTGCAGATTCTGGACGAAACGGGAATTGAGCTCAAGCGAGCATAAGGCACCCGTAAGGTATGTAAAGCTATTCCTTCCCTTCTTTTGGCATGTCTTAGGTATACTAGGCTTGAATTTGAGCCTCGGGGGTTATTCTGTTCATCGAAATCCAATCCTCGAAATGGAGCACTATTCATTCAGTGCAATTGAACTAGTAACCTCTTATCTTGTTGGAAAAATGCTTAAACGTCCGTAACTTGCCGAAATGTAATCGAATCGCCTTGAAACTTCCATAAACCACTCCGAAGGGGGTGTGATATATTATTTTCTAAAGCTTTCTTAAAACCACTCCGGCGGGGTGTGATATATTATTTTTTAAGGCTTTTCTAAAACCACTCCGAAGGGGTGCGTACAAAACCATCCGAAGGGAGTGTGATATTTTATAAAACTTTTTAGAAACCACTCCGAAGGGGGTGCGATATTTTATTATTATTATTGCTATTATTAATATGCCCGAAGGGGCTAGGATTAGTATTATGTCGCGAGTGGCATGCCCGATGGGGCCAGGGTAGCCGTATGCCACGAGTGACATGCCCGAAGGGGCTAGGATGCCGGGGCGCATGTCCGATGGGGCCGGGATAGACGTATGTCGGACCGGCATGCCCGAAGGGGCCATTATTTTACGTCGGGGCCGCAGCGTCCGATGGGGCCGGGATAGACGTATCTTTGGGCCGGCGCGCCGAAGGGGATTAATGTTGTTATTATTACCATTATTATTATTACTATTATTATTATTATTATTATTATTATTATTATCATCATTATCATTATCTGGAAGCGGCAATGCCGGGGGGCCACCATTATTATTGTTAGGCCGGAAGCGCCGTCCGAAGGGACTATTTTACTTAAACATTTAGTTCATGTCAGGTAACCTAAACTTGCTTTCTGTTGTACTTTTTCTGGTGTAATCTAAACTTGTTTACTGTTGAACTCTCCTATTTCTTGCTTCAGTGATGCTTTACATATTCGGTACATATTCCGTCGACCCCCCTTCTTCGGGGTCGCGTTTCATGCCCGCAGTTCGGGGACGCGACCGGTGACTCAGTTGCGTAGGGAAGGCCGGTATTGAGAGTCGACAGCTTCTCTTGCTCGAGGCTGTTCCTGTTTTGGTATAATGTTGTGTATATATTTGCGAGTGTCATACTCTTTTAGAAGTACGCGACAAAGTGTGGGAGTCGTAGTTCTTGTTGGGCCATGTCGGCCATTATTTTGTTGTACGAAATGGCGGAGGCCCTTTTGGCTCGCCTTGTTTTATGTCGTATGTATATATATCATGTTTTGAGATGCCTCGAGCTACGTGTCGATTTTGGTATTTCATTTAAAATTTTCAATTCTTGTTTTAAAAAAAAAAAAATTTGAGTTGACGTTTAAGGGTTCGCTTGACTCTGATGAGAGTCGGGTGCCCGTCACACCCTGACGAAGGTTGGGGTGTGACAAAGTGGTATCAGAGCAGGTCAGTCCTCGGCATGTTCGCAGACTGTGTCTAGTAGAGTCTTGTTTATCGGTGTGTTGTGCACCACATCTATAAACAGGAAGCTACGAGACATTAATAGGGTGTCATTCTTTCTTTCATGGTGTAGATCGTGCGTATAGAGCGGTGTTGTACATAAAGTCCCTAATTTAATGATCTTGTGTGCTTTCAGTAATGCCGCCTAAGAAAGGTAAAGCGACGGCGGCCCGGAAGGGCAAAGCGGTTGGGGACGATGCGATTGCCAAGCCCCCGGGTCTACCGAGCTCGGACTTATGCCGGAATACGCATCCGGCCCCGAGTCCTCCCACCTCCCCATCGCCGGAGGAGGGCCGCGAGAGGCACACGATCCGGCTCCGGTCCCGGCATAGCATCTCCCGGTCTCTCGGTCGGATGCCCGGCGTCGGGAGATCGGCGAAATGAAAGATGCCATACGTTTGTTGACTCAGATGCTTGCTACTCAGGCTGGACAACAGAGTAGGAGTTACGAGTATCCCGATAGGGCTGCTAGTGGCAGGGCACGGGATTTTCTTACATTGAGTCCCCCAGAGTTTAAGGGCACGGACCCTAATGCTGATCCTCAGGAGTTTATAGACGGTATGCAGCGTACTTTGAATATAATGAAGGCGTCAGCTACGGAGTACGGTCGAGCTAGCCGCCTACGGGTTACAGGGCATAGCAATTAACTGGTATCAGTCATGGAGATTATCGAGAGGTAGTGACGCCCTTCCGCCGACGTGGCAGGAATTCTCGGACGCCTTTTTGCGTCATTATATGCCACCCGAGCTGAGACGAGCAAAGGTTGATAAATTCCTTAATTTGCGACAGGGGTGGTATGACGGTGAGAGAGTATAGTGTGGAGTTCGACTCCTTAGTGTATGCCCCTACTATTGTGCGGGACATGGAGGATAGAGTTCATCGGTATGTAATAGGACGGAATCGGAGCTGGGGAGATTTGTATGCCGGTGGCAATGCAGCCGGGTATAGATATAGCTCGCATCCAAGCTTATGCACAGGGGGCAGAGGATCGCAAGCGCCAACGGGAAGCTACTTCAGAGCAGGGTGGCAGCCAGCCCAAGAGGGCCAGGACAGAAGGTCGGGGTAGAGGTTCCACCAGCGAGAGCAGACCCCAGTATAGTGCACCTTCGCAGTTTCGTGGACCTCAGCGGAGTAGAGAGACTTTCCCTCGGCAGGGACAGAGTTCATCTTATGCGTCGGGTCCTCAGCAGCAGGCATGGTCGGGGCAAGAGGCGATGGCCCCTCCGCGATGTGCGAATTGTGGGAGACGCCATGTGGGACAGTGCCGGCCGACGGGGTGTGTGCTATACTTGTGGTGATCCGACACACTATGCTAGAGAGTGCCCACGAGGAGTGGGCCCATGCGTCCCCGGAAACTCGGCGGCGGTCGTCACCTTCGGTAAGAGCCCCCGGCGGGGACCTCGGACTTCTTCTCGGTCGAGGTAGGGGAGAGGTAGAGCACCTAGTCCCGGCGCAGACCCCCACATCGTATCTATGCACTAGGCGGGAGACTAGGTCCCGAGGCACGCAGATGCACCACCAGGTAATTTAAATTCTGCGGTTGATTGTTTTAATCGATGGATGATTTATACGTACTTGTCTCCTAAAGAACCTTCCCAAATTGCTTGTAAGACCTATAAGGCTAATTTAACATTCGAGGACGAATGTTCTAAAGGGGGAAGATGTTACATCCGGCATTTTTGCACATTTGGAAAGTTGGAATAATTTTTGCTTGTAAGAAATAGGGCCATATTTTGATTTTTTTAGTATGTGTGAGTCGGTTATGGAAGCTTGAATGCGAAAACACCGGAGAGGGCCTAAGGGCAAAATTGGAATCGCGGAAATTTGTTTCGGGAAATTGCACCATATGATTTATAAGCAATTGGGCCCAAAGGAAAAAAAAAAGAGAAATAGGCCCAAAAGGAGGGGGTGGCCGGCCATGGAACTTATGGCCCAACCCATTTTTATTAATTTTCCCATGTGATAAATATTTATAAGGTGGAGTAGTTCATGAAACTTCAAGAAGAAAACAAAGAAAAATCAAGAACAAAAGGAAGAGGAGATTCGGCCAAAGGAAAAGAAAGAGAAAAAAAAAAAGAAGAAATTTCCTAGCCTTAAAACTTGGTCCAAAAATCTTGTTCTTCGCGAATTCTTAACAAGCTTGAGGTGCTCTACGACGTAGTATAATTGATTGGGAGAAAGAACTCCGTTGGCGGAAAGTTGGAAATTCAAGAGAAGGTAAGATTCTTGTGTCTTAAGTTATGGAATGAATTTATATGTTATGATAATTAGAATTAGACGAGAATTATGAAAGTGTGACGTGTGTGTGTGCATGGCGTGTGTGTGTGTGGAATATGCATGTGGCCGTGAGCCACTTGAGGTGGAGGAGAAGTAGATTTGATTTTATTTTGCTTATTAATTGTGTTGTTGGGATGTTGTGATGAAAAGAAAGGTTAATGAGCCAATTTGGTGTTGAAGTTGGCATGTATGTTGTTATGGAAAATTTTATGATTTTATATGGTTTTTATTTAATTGTGGAAGTAGTGGTATGAGGTGTGAATTATGATTATGGATGATGAAATTGGAAGATGGAATTATGTTATGAATATTTACGTTAAGAACCGGAAGTTTTGAGTGAATTATGGTTTGGTGGAATTTTTGCATATTTGGTAGAATAATGTGAAATGTGTTGAAATGTGTTTGAACGGTCTTGAATTAGTAGAGAAATGTGAAAACGTCGATATCGGATGAGACGTATGAAGTTAGAATGGAAGTTGATGTAGTATGTTGAAAGAAAGACTATTTATGTTAAAATGTGTTCTATAATGTTTATTGGTGTTGTTGATGTCGTTGTTAGGTTGGTTGTTGTACGTTGAGCCGAGTTGAATCTCGGGGATGCTATATTTATAGGGAAGTCTTTCTTGCCGAAATTTCGGTAGCCAAATAGGAACCAAGATTTAAATGCTAACTCTCATGAATAGTGGCGGTAAAGGTGACCATTTGCGCAGATTACGGACGAAACGGGAATTGAGCTCAAGCGAGCATAAGGCACCCGTAAGGTATGTAAAGCTATTCCTTCCCTTCTTTTGGCATGTCTTAGGTATACTAGGCTTGAATTTGAGCCTCGGGGTTATTCTGTTCATCGAAATCCAATCCTGAAATGGAGCACTATTCATTCAGTGCAATTGAACTAGTAACCTCTTATCTTGTTGGAAAAATGCTTAAACGTCCGTAACTTGCCGGAATGTAATCGAATCGCCTTGAAACTTCCATAAACCACTCCGAAGGGGTGTGATATATTATTTTCTAAAGCTTTCTTAAAACCACTCCGAAGGGGGTGTGATATATTATTTTTTAAGGCTTTTCTAAAACCACTCCGAAGGGGTGCGTACAAAACCATTCCGAAGGGAGTGTGATATTTTATAAAACTTTTTAGAAACCACTCCGAAGGGGTGCGATATTTTATTATTATTATTGCTATTATTAATATGCCCGAAGGGGGCTAGGATTAGTATTATGTCGCGAGTGGCATGCCCGATGGGGCCGGGGTAGCCGTATGCCACGAGTGACATGCCGCGGGGCTAGGATGCGGGGCCGGCATGTCCGATGGGGCCGGGATAGACGTATGTCGGACCGGCATGCCGAAGGGGCCATTATTTTACGTCGGGGCCAGCATGTCCGATGGGGCCGGGGATAGACGTATCTTTGGCCGAAGCGCGCCGAAGGGGATTAATGTTGTTATTATTACCATTATTATTATTATTATTATTATTATTATTATTATTATTATTATTATTATCATCATTATCATTATGCCGGAAGCGGCAATGCCCGAAGGGGCCACCATTATTATTGTTAGGCCGGAAGCGGCCGTCCGAAGGGACTATTTTACTTAAACATTTAGTTCATGTCAGGTAACCTAAACTTGCTTTCTGTTGTACTTTTTCTGGTGTAATCTAAACTTGTTTATTTGTTGAACTCTCCTATTTCTTGCTTCGGTGATGCTTTACATATTCGTACATATTCCGTACTGACCCCTTTCTTCGGGGGCTGCGTTTCATGCCCGCAGGTTCGGGGACGCGACCCGGTGACTCGGTTGCGTAGGGAAGGCCGGTGGTGAGAGTCGGACGCCATTATTCTCTTGCTCGGAGGCTGTTCTGTTTTGGTATAATGTTGTGTATATATTTTCGAGTCATACTCTTTAGAAGATGCGAACGAGTGTGGGAGTCATAGTTCTTGTTGGGCCATGTCGGCCATTATTTTGTTGTACGAAATGGCGGAGGCCCTTTTGGCTCGCCTTGTTTTATGTCGTATGTATATATATCATGTTTTGAGATGCCTCGAGCTACGTGTCGATTTTGGTATTTCATTTAAAATTTTCAATTCTTTTTTTTTTAAAAAAAAAAAATTTGAGTGTGACGTTTGGAAGGAGCTAATTCGTGAGTCTATCCACCATCACCCATATGGAGTCATAGTTGCTTCGGGAATGAGGTAACCTACAATGAAATCCATGTTAATCACTTCCCATTTCCAAGTTAGAATCTTCATAGCTTGCAATAATCCTCCTGGCTTTTGATGTTCGATTTTCACTTGTTGGCAATTTGGACATTGAGCTACAAATTCTGTTATGTCCTTCTTCATTCCATCCCACTAATACATTAGCTTAAGATTGTGATACATCTTTGTCACCCCCGGGTGAATAGAATACCGAGAGTAGTGAGCTTCTTCTAGAATCCGACGACGTAGCCCTGCAACATTCAGAACAGATAGCCTGTCTCGGTATCGAAGGACACCATCTATAGAAATTTCGAATTGCGACTTCTCTTTCTCAGAAAATGTATCTCTATAATGGCCCAACTGGGGATCTTCGTATTGATGCTCTCTCACCTCCATATCCAAGGAGGAAACAGCTGGGTTGTGAATACCGACTCTTGCATTGCCCGACTCAACTAGGAGAACTCCGAGGCTGGCTAGCTGGTGGAGCTCACGAATTAATGCTTTCTTCTCCGAAGGGACATCACATAAACTACCCATTGATTTGAGGCTAAGTGCATCGGCTACTACATTCGCCTTTCCGGGGTGGTATAAGATACTTACATCATAATCTTTTAGTAATTCTAACCATCGTCTCTGCCAAAGATTCAACTCCTTCTGTTTGAAAATATATTGGAGACTCTTGTGATCTGTATAAATATCAACATGAACGCCATACAAATAGTGTCTCCACATCTCTAATGCATGAATAGCCGCGGCCAATTCAAGATCATGGGTCGGATAGTTCCTTTCATGTTTCTGCAACTGCCTTGAAGCATAGGCAATGACTTTACCGTGTTGCATCAATACACAGCCTAATCCGACACCGAAGGCATCACAATACACAACATAACCATCTGGCCCTTCTGGAGTGTCAAGACTAGGGCTGAAGTCAATCTGTCTTTTAATTCTTGGAAACTACATTCACAGGCATCAGTCCATTGAAATTTTGCTGATTTCTAAGTTAGCTTCGTTAATGGTGCTGAAATAGAGGAAAACCCTTCCACAAATCTTCTATAGTAACCTGCCAATCCCAGAAAGCTACGGACTTCTGTAGGCGTTGTAGGCCTTGGCCAAGTCTTCACAGCCTCAATTTTCGGGGTGACGTAAGGTCGAGAACCCCCGATTTCACTATGGAGTAATCATAATAATCATCATGTCTCACCTTGAAGACACTAACATTATAAGGTGAGTCTAGCAATAATGAACAATATCAAGTAATCATATGAGGATCATTAGCTTCGTAGCAATATCATATCATGAGCTTTAGAATCTTTAGACTTGTACTCGTCATCAGCATTATCACATTCGTGACATATCTCTTATCTTTATTTCACAGGAAGCTCTTTATAAACATTGACTCATATTTTTCGGAAAGTAAGAACGTCATGGAAAGGTAAAGAAAGTCATGCCATAGGAATTATGCCTTAGGAAAGCAGGGACTAGCCTCACATACCTTTATGCCTTTCTAACTTGTCGACTATACGCTTCCCTCCAAGTTCGTAAATCTACATTTAAAGGAATTTGTGCTAAGATTAGATAATCGGGAACATACTTAAGCTTAGGCTAAGTTAACGAAAATTGGGCAGCATTTCCTTTGTTTCTACAACTTTCTCCATATGATATAACAACTCCCAAACATCAATAACAATATTCAATATATCATAATCAATAACTCCGACAAGTTCGACATCATCCAATCCCCACAATTCCCTCTCAAAGTCATTCATAACCATAGCTATAATATAACATCACATTCATCCTCATATAATGTTTCTCCCATATTCTCAATATCATTTATAACATAATTATACTCATAACGTGTCAAGAATCATGATTCATGTGAACTACTATTCAAGAATGCCATTATTTTAACGTTTGTAACCCATTTTCTACTTCCTTCCATAATTCAAGTCTTTCAACCTCTCAATATTCTAAATAACATGAAATGATCAAAAAATTACCTTTGATTATGTAGAGACGAGTTTTAGAGTAAATGGTTCACCTGAAGAAAACCCTAGCTTCCATTCCCAAGGGATTCCTTGCTCCCATCAACTCTAGCTAGCATTCTTGCACTTGATTCTACTACTTTTTGGTGTTTGATCTTTGATTTCACCTTAGATTTGTCTTGGTATACTTGGAAAAAGGTTCTAGGACTTTTGAGTGTGTGGAAGAAGTGGGAAATGAGAAATAAAGAGAAGGGTTGTGCATATATGGAAAAAGAAAATCTGACCCGACCCGAATCTACGGCCTATTATACGGACCGTACAAATTATACAGTATGTATAAAGGACTGTACACTTCCTCCAGAATCTCATCCTCCTCTGGGAGAGTTCTACGGACTAATATACGAGCCGTGTAAATTATACGGTCCGTACAATCCACAATTTCCCGAAAATTGTCCTCGTCTTTTCGTTTGACCTCCGATTCTTGTGGAACCTTCTTAACACTTGTTTAACACTTCATTAATAATCTAAGGAGCGTTATAACTTTTTGTCAAGATGTTATTAAACCAACATTAACTCGGTACTTTGCAAAACCCTTCCAAAACACGGCTTACGCTTGACATTCTTCAATGAACTTTCTTCTCTTGCTTCAAACGTCTTTGGAATCTTAATGGAAACCGTTAAGTACCACTTCTTACTTGTGGAAACATCATATACGCCTCACCCTACATTAGTATATTTACTGTGTAGGGACATGAAATTTTTTGAGATGTAACAGAAGGCATGCATGATATCCGCCTTAAGAGGCAATCTGATGTATAGGTTAATTCTCTTATCTTATGTTACCATTATATCTTTATATGTTGTTTTCCATGCCTTACATACTCGGTACATTATTCGTACTGATGTTCTTTTATTGTGGATGCTACGTTCAAGCCCATAGGTAGACAGGGAGACGGTACGGATCCTTAGGCAGTCATCTTAGTGTTAGTACAGGAGCACTCCACTTGTTCCGGAGTTGTAGCTTGTTTTGGTATGATTATTTTGGGTACATATGGGTATGGAGGGATCCTTTCCGGTCTTTATTATGTTATGCACACTATGTAGAGGCTCATAAACAGATGTGTACAGCTAGTTGTCCTATGACCTCCTCTGTCCATATTCGTTATATCTTTTGAATAGCCTTGTCGGCTTGTATACATGGGCATAGTTTGATGACGTATATATGTACATATCTCTTGCCATGTGTCCCTTACAGTTTATGACATCCATTAGTTAGCCTTATGGCCCACTGACGTATGATTATTGTCACGACCCAACTGGGGCCGCGACGAGTACCCGATACTTGTACCGAGCACCCCCTTATCTATCATTTTACCTATATCTCAAGTGGGCACCGTGCCGTTTTTTTTTTTTTTTTGTTACTCACATTAACATTAGTAGCGTAATTATGAACATAGGCTAATAAACTTTACTTGCACATTACACAGCGACGAGGAAAATCAGAAATACCATACATCTTACTGTACATATCTGTCTAAGAGCCTCTAAACATAGTTCATATATACATAGGAAGGGCCGAATACTGCCGTGCCCGAACATAGACATATACAAAATAGTACTGTCACGCCCCAATTTCCAAGGGACGTGATGGGCACCCGACCCCACATCCGGAGCCGAGCGAACCCACGGATTCCTATTGTACACATAAATTTTTTTCTTTCAGATCTCTAAACTGAATAATCATGAAATACATAATAAAGCTTTCAAACTTGACAAAATCTGTAATTGTACAAAGTTTACTACATAACATAATTTAACATGTCGGCTGATGGAGCCGCTGACAGACTGACACACCATACCCACAATGCTGTCTGCAAAGTCTCTAACACAGATCCAGAAATCATAACAGACAAACTCTGACTCGGCAGCACCCGGGAAAATGGAGCTTGCCATCTCTGCTGGAACATCTTCTATAATCACGTCAGCTCATCTGGGAGTACCTGCGCGGCATGAAACGCAGCCCCCGAAGACAGGGGGTCAGTACGGAAATGTACCGAGTATGTAAGGCATGTAATATAGTAAAGCAGAACTATGACTGAAACAGACAGAACCATCAGATACATACGTTACTCAGACTAGCAGACGCTTACCTTTCAGACATAACTCATACACACCTGTTTCATATGCCAAAAGTATATAGAACAATAAATAGTCAATCAGAATACCTAAACTGCTTAATTTTGCAATCACAGACCGCATGTCCGAAGAGGTGCAAATCGCACAGAATGTTCAGACGAGATCATGTATCAGGCGGAATACAGAACGTACAGAATGCTCAGACGATATCGTATATCAGACGCAGACGTACAGAGGTATATCGAACAGATCCGTAATCACAGTCAGACATACAGAGGTGTATCAGACAGATTCGCGTTCAGAGTCAGATGTACAGAGATATGCCAGAGTAACATGTTCCGGCCCTCCTGTGAGGGACTCGGTGGATAGACTCATAAATGTATGTCAAAGTCATGGATCACAAGTATAACGTGTCCCGGCCCTCTGAGGAGGGACTCGGTAAATAGGATCATATATCAGATTCATAAGTCATACATGCAAATAACGTGTCCCGGCCCTTTATTAAGGGACTCGGTGAAGTAGAGTCATGCATATCAGGATCATGTGCCAAGTATACATAACGTGTCCCGGCCCTCTACTGCGGGTCTCGGTGAATAATCATAATATGCCGTCCTGGCCACCATCCCCGTACCATCAAATCGTAATTACATACAGATAACGTGTCCCGGCCCGCAAGTACGAGGGACTCGGTGAATAATGCAGAGAAGTGCACGATAACATGTCCTGGCCCGGGACTCAGTGAATCAGAATCGTATCGTAACGTACGCACGAGATCATAACATGCCCTGGCCCGGGACTCAGTGAAAGTTACATTGAGTCGCGCACGAGCAGAGTAGTGCAGAAACATATGCATATAGGATCAGACTCGATGAATACATACGCTTATTAACATCTGAAGATTCAGAACAATTCTCGGGTTCTTCCGACTTAGCACCGGAGAGTCATAAGCATTTAACATACAGAAACCTCTTCGGACTTTCAAGCGATCCGAGATCGTGCATGAAGGACATTGAGGCTTACAGAGGATACTCATATCAGATTACTCAGATCAAATGACTCATATCAGAATAATTTATGTCAGAATACTTATATCAGAGTGTTCATATCAGATCATTCGTATCGGAGTGTCTATATCAGAATAGTCATATCAGAATACCCACACCTGAGTTACCGGATACTTATAACAAACTCAGAACATTAGTCAAAAGTTTTCATTAATTATTGCACGGAAATAAGGCAAATAAAACAATATGCATAGGTCTCGGGGTTTGTGGGCCCACCTCTGGTCAAATCGGGTAACGAACATAAAAACGTGGTCATTATATTTCATTGGTTTATCCTCGAAGGTTTCAAAGTATTCCGGTTTCATTTCAAGAGTTACGAACATTTAAACATTTATTTATACCAAAGCATAAGTTGCTAAGTTCAATTCCTTTGAATGAATAGTGACTAAATTCAACCTCGGATTTCTAGAATTAGAGCGATCCCCGAGGCACAAGTTCAAGCCTATTACATCTAAGACATGCCAAGGAAGGAAGGGGAAAGCCTTACGTACCTTTTCTGCCGCTTACGGTACTCCAAATCCTCGCCCAAAGTTCGCCAAAATCTGTGATTTAGTCATGTTTACCAATTACTATTCATGAAGCTTTAAAACTCCAATCTTGAACTTGTTTTTACCTGTCGAAATTCCGGCAGCACCTCCCCTGTAAATACACCGTCCCGAGAATTATGGCTCGGCCCAAATCATCAACAACAACAACCCAACAACATCAACGATCATCATAAACTACATTATGGCACAAACAACCTCCTTTCTACATAGTTCCATAATTTCCATCCAAACTTCACATTAGCAAACTAATACCAACATTTCCCATATTCATTAACTTATTCAATATTATTCGAATGTATTTCAACAACGTTCCAAATAATATTCATGAATTCATGCATTTCCAACAATTCCATATTTTATCCAAAGCTTCTACAAACGCAGCAACACTTCCAAATCACTTCATTTTTCTTCGAAGCTCATTAACAACAATCATAATTTACATTTAACATCTTAATCCCATACTTACATAAAAATCATGCAAAATCAATATAATTTCTCATAACTACATATAAGCAATCTCCATGCCAACTTAAGTCATTAAGCCGTTATTTGCGACACAAAGGTCACAACAACACAACTAACAAACCAAACAAACTTGAATTCATTCCACTTCCTCATCTACATAGCTCACGGCCAAACATGGCTTTCACACACACATGCCTAGCTTCATGTATTCCATTCATTCCTTCACTTTACAATACATACAAATCATCCATAACATTAGCAACAATCAAAATACTAAATAAAATGATTGAACCATTGCCGTTGCACACCACCCATGCACACGGCCTACACCCCTTTTTCACAACTACAACTAAAAATCATCAAACTTCCATTATCCATATAGAACTCACAACAACAACAACCAAAACACCTAGATAAATAATTGAATCATAGTCTCTACACATGCACACATTCGGCCACACATGCATACATACTAATACCATGCAAACTTCCATGTTCTCATGATTTTTACTCATTTCTACCTTCCACAACATAAACAAAACCTTCACAACTCATAAACAAGAATGAAATCATACCTTTCTTCACAACTACTTCACTTGGCTAAAGTGATGATTTTGCACCCAAAAGTGATTCTCTCCTCCCAACACCTATACCATGTTGAAGAGCACCCTTGAATTAGTAGAATTACATCAAGAGATAATTTTTTTGGACAAGATTTCATGAAGGTGGTTTTCCCTCTCCATGGCCGAATAGGCCATGGTTATTTTCCTTTGTTTCTTGCTTCTTTTCTTTCTTCATGAAATATGAATACTTATATATATATCCAACTCACTTGCATGTGAGGGGCACATGCCCCTCTCTAGAGAATTCTTATTATTTTTTTTTCCTTTCCTTTATTGTTTTCTAGCATTTTCTTGAACCTTGACAAAGATGACTTAATTGTCATCTTTTTTTCCTTCACATGGCCAATATGGCCTTTTTATGGAATTTTCATGAAGCTTGGTTGAATTTACCATTTTGTCCCTCGACTTTTCTCAATATTACCATTTTGTCCCTAACCTTCCACATTATTTTCATTGGCCATTTTGCAAATTCCTCTTTTTACCCTTGGCCTTTCTTAATATTTCCCATGCAATAATAGTCATAGATTGTATTTATAATAACTCGTACACCAAAATGATTTTTGAAAATGGTCTCGTCCTTAGCTTCCCACGACGACTTCGAAATATCGAAACGTACAAAGTACGGGCCGTAACAAGTACCAAGGAACTGCGGCTCCGGAACAACTGGAGCGCTGCTACAACACTGCAGATAGAGCTCCTAGGAGTCAAGTCTGTCCACCTGCTGACCTGCGCGGCATGGAACGCAGCGTCCACGTTAAAGGGACGTCAGTAAGAATAATGTACCGAGTATGTAAGGCATGGAAACTAATAATCCAAGCAAAGATACAAAGTA
>NW_026720734.1:0-9980 GCF_029784015.1 Lycium ferocissimum
CATAAATTGTCCTTAACTTGTCTCAATAATCCCAAGATTTCCAAAGGTGAAAAATACGGGTTATAACATCCTCCCCACTTTAGAACATTCGTCCTTCTAATGTTAAACTAGTCGCATAGGGGTTGCGTATTCGAAAGTTTGGAAGTAACATTGACTTACAAGGAATAAGGTTATGTTTGGATTTTTCTTGATGTTAGTATGCCGGTTATGGAAGTTTGAATGTGGAAACACTGGAGCAGGCCTAAGGGCAAAATTGGAATTTTGGAAATTTGTTTCGGGAATTTCAAAATATGATTCGTGAAGAATTGGGCCAAAAAAAAATAAGAAAAATCAAGGCCCAAGTGGTGAAGGTGGCCGGCCATGTATAGGCCCAAGTCCACCCAATTAATGAAAATATTCCATGTGCCATGCATGTGACATATTAAGGGGATAAGTATATATGTCTTCCTCTCTAGAAATTTCAAGACAAATCAAAAGAAATCAAGAAAACACAAAGGAAGGGCCTCTCGGCCGAATAGAAAAGAAGAGAGAAAAGAAAGGAAAAAAAATCCTTGGAGCTTGGTTCTTGGTTCAAAAACTTGGTTCTTCTTGAATTCTTACTAAGTTCAAGGTGCTCTACAACTTGGTATAATTATCTTGGCAAGGAGACAACTCTAGTGGCAAGTGAGAATTTGTAGGAAAGGTAAGGATTTCATGTTTTTATTATGTTATGGAAGGTTATATGTATGTTATGATGTGTGGAATTGAATGAAAGACATGGAATTGTGAGTTGTAGTGTATAAGCCGTGTGTGTGTGTATATGGAGCCGTGTGTGTGTGCATGGTTATGCATGGATTTGGTATTGAATTTTGTGTTATATTTTAGTTGTGGTTATTGTGGGATATGAGTTGAAAGTGAAAGTTGAATGAATTCGGATGGATTTGGAAATAATGGATGTGGCCGTGACTTATGGAAAACTTGAAATGAAAATAAATTGTTTTGCTTGATATGCTAGTTGTGTTGTTATGATTCTTACGACGTAAATAAAGGTTTAATGAATTGAGACGGCATCGAAAATGGTTTTATGTTGTTATGGAGAATTTGGTGAATTTTATATGATTTTTGTATAAGTATGGAAGTAAGGTTTAAATATGAATTATGGGTATCGTTAGTGAGTTTGGAAGGAAAATAATGTAATTTGATAGCTTTTGGTTGCAAAGTGTGAAGTTAGAACTGAACTTATCGTGTTATGTTGGAAAAATGGCTAATTGTGCCATATTGCGTATTTTGTGATACCTGTTGTTGTCGTTGGATTGTTGGGTTGTTGTTGTTGATATATTAAGCCGAGCTACGTCTCGGGGGTGTTGGATTCATAGGGGAAGTGCTGCCGAAATTTCGGTAGCCAAGTATAACCCCAAGTTGAAATATTAGCTTGCATGAATAGTAATTGGTAAGAATGACCATTTGCGCTTTTTGGACGAAACGGGAACGGAGATTTGAGGAGCGTAAGGCGTAATCCGGGTATGTAAAGCCTTCCCTATCTTTCTATGGCATGTTCGAGTCTAACGGGCTTGACAAACAGCCTCGATGACCCTTCTGCTACCCACAATTCGAGATTGAAATTAGCGCAAAATCCGTCAAGTAGATTGAACCAATTTCTTCTAAGATTGATCTATAAGTATGTATTTTCCATAAATGGAGTCAAAACACCCTAAGATGATTATGAACGACTCCCTAAGGGTTATTATCCATAATTTATGTATTGTACTATGGTTGGGTCCGAGGTGGGCCCACAATACCCTGATACTCCCGTATGGTTCAAATCGATCCGTTTCGTCTCGATTTTCATAAGTAACTCTTAATTATGTTCCGTCCGCTAACTAATAAGTATTATGACCGTTGTCTTCTCTAATCCGAATATTATTCCGACCTCCGGAACGATTCGGGATACTCGTTCGATACGATCTCGCTATTCCGATTTGACTTACTTTTCCGAACTATTTCGGTTTGATTACGTACGTACGTCGGTCCGTATGTGTATGGTTTCTCATTTGTCCGTTCGTGGATGCCTCAACGCTTCCTTCACCGCGCCGGGCCAGGTTCGTGATTCGTGCACCTCACCGCATTATTCACCGCGTCCCTCGGATTGCGCGGCCGGGATCTGTCTGTATCTGATTCGGATCCGATTATGATTATGATCTGATTATGTGATATTATGGGGATGGCGGCCAGGATGGCATTTGATCTGATTCTGTCTATCCACCGCGTCCCGTACTACGAGGGCCGGGTTCTGTTACCGCGTCCCTTATTAAAGGGCCGGGATCTGTCTGTATGTGACTGGGATCCGATTTCTGATATGTCTGTCTGCATATGATTATGACTCTGCATGCATGATTCTCGTCTCGCGCGCTTCCGTATGTCCGATTTGGACTCTGATTCTGTCTGTCACATTTCTGTACGTCTGACCCGTATTCTAATTCTGTCTGCTATACATTTGAGATCCGATTCTGTCTGAGAATCTGTCCGTACGCTCCGTAAGTCTGACTCCGCTACGAATCCGATTCTGTTCGCTCTATTTCTGTATTTTCGTCGTTACGATTTTACATATCGACTCGGGGTATTTTAATTATGTATGTTATGTTTCCGCTTTACATACTCGGTACATCTTCGACCCCCTTGCTTCGCGGGGGCGTGTTACATGCCCACGGTACGGACGCGCCGCACCGGTACGCCGCCGCTTAGGATATTGGTCTCGTTGTCCGGAGAGCTCCTTTCTGATCCGGAGCTGATACTTTTGGTATATATCTTCTGTTGTCTGTTGTTCTGTATATATGATCATTTGGGTACGGCGGGGCCCTGTCCCGTCTTCTGATTCTGCCTTCTGATTCTGATCTGTATGTTAGAGGTCTGCAGATATGTCTGTGGGGTGTGGGTTATCACTGTCTGGGTAAGTGTGTGTGATATGCGACTCTGTCTGTTATAATAGCCCTAACGGCTTCTGTATAATTTTCAGTATGTATATGTATATGTATGTTCGTGCGATGCACCTTATGTCTGTATTGGATTTATGTATGTTAAACGGATTAGCTATTTGGCATGTCGGATCTGTTGGGTAGGTACGTATGGGTGTCCAAGTAGGACACCAGTCACGGCCCACGGGGTTGGGTCGTGACAAAAGTGGTATCAGAGCGGTCGGTTCTCGGAATGTCTGCAGGCCGTGTCTAGTAGAGTCTTGTTTATCGATGTGTTGGGCCCCACATCTATAAACAGGGAGCTACAGGACATCTAGGATGTTATGTTACCCTTTCTTGGAATCTTAGATCGTGCGATAGAGCTGTATGTAATAGGATGGGTCCTTCCAACGAATTGCTGTATATGCAGCGAGGCTCCAAAGAGCGACAACGTCAGCATTTTTGGGAAATTATTTCTGACCCTCTCCTTGCAGGTGATTGTAGGGTGGAACAAGATGAAGAGGGCAGCGTCTGATGATGGAGATGGGGGTGCCAAGAAGGCCCCCAGGATGTCACCGGGGCCGAGTAGGCAGAGCCCCAGTTATTCGATTGAGACAGATCCTTCGGAGGATCCCCCGGAGGATAGTTATGATACCGATCCTTCGGAGGACCCAGCGACGATCCCTCCGGAGATGTTGACCCCCAGGGCAGAGGATTCCGCGGAGGGCGGCTACGACACAGACCCCTCGGAGGATCCTTCGGAGGATAGCTACGACACGGATCCGTCTGAGGACCCACCTATGATTCCTCCAGAGTCTCCGATACCTGGAGCAGAGGATCCCGTGGAGGATGGTTATGACACGGACATCTCGGAGGATCAGGCGATGACCCCTCCGGAGCTTCTTACCTCCACGGAGGAGGATAGTTATGAGGCAGACCTATCGGAGCCTTCTTCTGGGACTACGGAGGAGAGGATTTCTTATGGTACGCCAGTTATTTCTGCTAATGAGCACCGTGTCAGCCCGGCTACCTCGGAGAGTGCTCTGGCTTTCTCTTTGATCTGGTCACCAGTGAGCCGGGATTTGTCTGATCGTCCACTCGATACCCCCTCCGACTCAGATGCTGGTTATAGTGGAGGCCAGGTAGGTAGGGAGCAGTGCGGACGAGGATGATGATGGACACACCTCTCACGGCGGCTCCCGGGTCAGATTCGAAATTGAGTATTTCATGAGTATATGAGTTTCCTAGAATTTCTTATGTGTGTATGATTTTTGTAAAATATTATTCGGTGTCAGTAGGGACGACTGAGATGTCCCCGCCAGCGGTATAAATCTAGAAATCCCGAGTGGAGGATAAATTATGAGTGCAAGTGAAGTAGATATGAGAAACCCGGAAGGGCAATATGGTAATTGTGTAATTTGGACCGGGGTGGGACCCGCTACGAAAATTTACGAAAAATTTATTAAGTTCGTGCGAACGGCCCTAAATTAGCTATTTGGCAAAGATCGGATGTTGGGTAGGTACGTAGGGTGTGAGGCACTGACACAGTCCCACGCGGGGTTGGGTCGTGACAAAAGTGGTATCACCGGTAACACATCCGAATGCATAAAAGTTTCGAAGTTAAGCGTGCATCCGAATGCATAAAAGTTTCGAAGTTAAGCGTCGTTGCCGAACCAGAGCAATCCCGGGATGGGTGACCCCCCTGGGAAGTATGTCAGGAATTTTTCACAAATATGGATATGGAGACTAAATGCGAAGTTGGGGTAACTTAAGTGGAATTTGAGTATGTGGAGTGATTAGGGATTCTAAAAAGGCAGTTCGACTATGGTCGCAATTACGTACGCCACATTTCGCACGCACCCCGTCGGTGAAGCTCGTTTACTACACTCCCGTGCTTCGAACCCGACTACGTGTGTATGTCTAACATACCTCTGTACGTCCAACTCCGATCATGATTCTTCGATATCCTTCGGTACGTCGATTCGATTTCAAATCGTCGATGAATTTCGTACATCCGACTCGATACGAATCCGTCCGATATATTTCGTATATACGCCCGGATCACGAATATATCCGACATACGTCCGTACGCCGACCTCGCCCGTGAATCTGTCGATATATGTGTCTATACGTCGATTCTCGATTTCGAATCCGTCCGATAAACCTCTATATGTCGACTCGATTATAGATCCGTCCGATATACCTACGTCCGGCTCGATTTTGAGACCGCTTAAGACACGTCGGATTATGCTTCGGTCTGCCGCACTTTCGTGCTTCTGACTCCGGATAAGACTCCGTCTGATGTCCGTTTGACCTTCTGGTTCTGGTTAAGATTCTGTCCGCCACAGATTCGATTTAAGACGATACGAACAGCCCTAATGCAGTGGTGTCGAAGAGAGATGGATGAAAATTGGAAAAAAAAAAAAAAAGGGCCGTTACAAGTTCTGCGACCAAGTGCAAATGTGTAGTTGATAAAGGTCTTCCCTGCTCGTTTGATCTACCACGGGGTTAACTCAACATTCGAGGACGAATGTTTTAAAGGGGGGGAGGATGTTACATCCGGCATTTTTGCGTATTCGAAAGTTTGGAAGTAACATTGACTTACAAGGAATAAGGTTATGTTTGGATTTTTCTTGATGTTGGTATGCCGGTTATGGAAGTTTGAATGTGGAAACACTGGAGCAGGCCTAAGGGCAAAATTGGAATTTTGGAAATTTGTTTCGGGAATTTCAAAATATGATTCGTGAAGAATTGGGCCAAAAAAAAAAAAAAAAAAATCAAGGCCCAAGTGGTGAAGGTGGCCGGCCATGTATAGGCCCAAGTCCACCCAATTAATGAAAATATTCCATGTGCCATGCATGTGACATATTAAGGGGATAAGTATATATGTCTTCCTCTCTAGAAATTTCAAGACAAATCAAAAGAAATCAAGAAAACACAAAGGAAGGGCCTCTCGGCCGAATAGAAAAGAAGAGAGAAAAGAAAGGAAAAAAAAAATCCTTGGAGCTTGGTTCTTGGTTCAAAAACTTGGTTCTTCTTGAATTCTTACTAAGTTCAAGGTGCTCTACAACTTGGTATAATTATCTTGGCAAGGAGACAACTCTAGTGGCAAGTGAGAATTTGTAGGAAAGGTAAGGATTTCATGTTTTTATTATGTTATGGAAGGTTATATGTATGTTATGATGTGTGGAATTGAATGAAAGACATGGAATTGTGAGTTGTAGTGTATAAGCCGTGTGTGTGTGTATATGGAGCCGTGTGTGTGTGCATGGTTATGCATGGATTTGGTATTGAATTTTGTGTTATATTTTAGTTGTGGTTATTGTGGGATATGAGTTGAAAGTGAAAGTTGAATGAATTCGGATGGATTTGGAAATAATGGATGTGGCCGTGACTTATGGAAAACTTGAAATGAAAATAAATTGTTTTGCTTGATATGCTAGTTGTGTTGTTACGATTCTTACGACGTAAATAAAGGTTTAATGAATTGAGACGGCATCGAAAATGGTTTTATGTTGTTATGGCGAATTTGGTGAATTTTATATGATTTTTGTATAAGTATGGAAGTAAGGTTTAAATATGAATTATGGGTATCGTTAGTGAGTTTGGAAGGAAAATAATGTAATTTGATAGCTTTTGGTTGCAAAGTGTGAAGTTAGAACTGAACTTATCGTGTTATGTTGGAAAAATGGCTAATTGTGCCATATTGCGTATTTTGTGATACCTGTTGTTGTCGTTGGATTGTTGGGTTGTTGTTGTTGATATATTAAGCCGAGCTACGTCTCGGGGGCGTTGGATTCATAGGGGAAGTGCTGCCGAAATTTCGGTAGCCAAGTATAACCCCAAGTTGAAATATTAGTTTGCATGAATAGTAATTGGTAAGAATGACCATTTGCAGTTTTTGGACGAAACGGGAACGGAGATTTGAGGAGCGTAAGGCGTAATCCAGGTATGTAAAGCCTTCCCTATCTTTCTATGGCATGTTCTGAGTCTAACAGGCTTGACAGCGAGCCTCGATGACCCTTCTGCTACCCACAATTCGAGATTGAAATTAGCGCAAAATCCGTCAGTAAGATTGAACCAATTTCTTCTAAGATTGATCTATAAGTATGTATTTTCCATAAATGGAGTCAAAACACCCTAAGATGATTATGAACGACTCCCTAAGGGTTATTATCCATAATTTATGTATTGTACTATGGTTGGGTCCGAGGTGGGCCCACAATACCCTGATACTCCCGGTATGGTTCAAGTCGATCTGTTTCTGTCTGATTTTCATAAGTAACTCTTAATTATGTTCCGTCCGCTAACTAAGAAGTATTATGACTGTCTTCCTGAATCTGAATATTATTCCGACCTCTGGAACAATTCTCGGATACTACGTTCGATACGATCTCGCATTCCGATTTGACTTACTTTCGAACTATTTCGGTTTGATTACGTACGTACGTCGGTCCGTATGTGTATGGTTTCTCATTTGTACGTTCGTGGATGCCTCAACGCTTCCTTCATCGCGCCGGGCCGGAGTTCGTGATTCGTGCACCTCATCGCATTATTCACCGCGTCCCTCGGATTGTGCGGGCCGGGATGTCTGTCATGTATCCGATTCGGATCCGATTATGATTATGATCTCGATTATGTGATATTATGGGGATGGCGGCCGATGGCATTTGATCCGATTCTCGTCTATCCACCGCGTCCCGTACTACGAGGGCCGGGTTCGTTACCGCGTCCCTTATTAAAGGGCCGGGATCCGTCCTCGTATGTGACCGGGATCCGATTTCGATATGTCCGTACGCATATGATTATGACTTCGCATGCATGATTCTCGTCCTCGCGCGCTCCGTATGTCCGATTTGGACTCGATTCCGTACGTCACATTTACGTACGTCCGACCCGTATTCTAATTCTCGCTCGCTATACATTTGAGATCCGATTCTCGTCCGAGAATCCGTCCGTACGCTCCGTAAGTCCGACTCCGCTACGAATCCGATTACGTTCGCTCTATTTATATATTTTTAGTCTGTTACGATTTTACATATCGACTCGGGGTATTTTAATTATGTATGTTATGTTTCCGCTTTACATACTCGGTACATCTTCGTGCGACCCCCTTGCTTCGCGGGGGGGCGTGTTACATGCCCACGGGTACGGACGCGCGCGCACGTGTACGCGCGGTTTAGGATATTGGTCTGTTGTCTGGAGAGCTCCTTTCTGATCCGGAGCTGATACTTTTGGTATATATCTTCTGTTGTCTGTTGTTCTGTATATATGATCATTTGGGTACGGCGGGGCCCTGTCCCGTCTTCTGATTCTGCCTTCTGATTCTGATCTGTATGTTAGAGGTCTGCAGATATGTCTGTGGGGTGTGGGTTATCACTGTCTGGGTAAGTGTGTGTGATATGCGACTACGTCATTTATAATAGCCCTAACGGCTTCGTATAATTTTCAGTATGTATATGTATATGTATGTTCGTGCGATGCACCTTATGTCTGTATTGGATTTATGTATGTTAAACGGATTAGCTATTTGGCATGTCGGATCTGTTGGGTAGGTACGTATGGGTGTCCAAGTAGGACACCAGTCACGGCCCACGGGGTTGGGTCGTGACAATTTCCTCGCGGTTGTTGTTCCGCCATAGCACCTTAACGGAGGCCACATCTTTGTTCCGCAACCTCCTTTCCGACGATCCAATATAGCTACCGGTTGCAGCTCCTCATAGGATAGTCCCTCCGTGACACAGGACATCATCCACAGAAATATTCCGAAGGGTCACCAATGCATTTTCGAAGCATAGAGACATGAAATACCGGATGCATCAAGTGCCCAAATCGGGCTCGGACGAGATCCACCGCATGCAACTTTGCCTATTCTCCGAACAACCTGATAAGGCCCAATATACCTCGGACTGAGCTTCCCTTTCTTACCGAACCTCATGACACCTTTCATAGGTGATACCTTCGGAATACCCGGTCGCGAACCTGAAATTCAAGTGCGACGGCGATTATCTCTATGATTTTGTCGACTCGTCACTAATAATCTCTCCCGGATAACCCACTTTGTCCACCGCTTGCCGGATCATATACGGACCAATTAATTTAGTTTTCTAACGTCAAACCAGCCGATCGGTGACTTGCATTTTCTGCCATATAACGCCTCGTACGGGGCCATCTGAATACTGGAGTGGTAGCTATTATTATAGGCAAATTCAATCAATGGCAGGTGATCATCCCAGCTACCCTTAAAATCAATAACACAGGCTCGTAACATATCTTCTAGCGTCTGGATAGTACGCTCGGCCTGTCCATCAGACTGAGGATGAAATGCTGTACTAAGACTTACCTGGGTCCCCAATCCTTCTTGAAAGGATCTCCAGAAATTTGCTGTGAACTGGGCACCTCGGTCGGAGATAATAGATACGGGAACTCCGTGAAGCCTCACTATCTCCTTAATATATAATCTGGCATAATCCTCAGCTGAATAGGTGGTCCTGTGTCATGACCTATGTCACACCCTAATCTTGATCAGGGTGTGATGGGCACCCGGCCCACATACGGAGCCGAGCGAACCCTCAGACTCCACTTTCGCCATGTTCCGTTCAAATTTCCATCGAAATCACATGAAACGTCTGAAAAGACTTTCTCAAAGGAAACCGTGCGTACATCGTCTTAGGCGGCCATGCGTATCAAACATAACAAACATATCAGATCAAATCCGTAGGCGCGGAATGTACATCGCTTGAACATACATACATGTACAAACATATAGGCCGTTCGTGCCACCACCATAGCAAAATGTACGCTCACACACGATCTCGACTCCACGACTCATTCCCGCAAAGTCTCTAACACAAATCGAAATCACAACTCGGGTATGCTCGACTTCGGCGACACTCGGAGGGGAAATGGAGCTGCCAATCTCGCTGAAACTCCTCCTAGCAAAGTCTTCGTCATGCAGGTGTACTGCGTGGCATGAAACGCGGCCCCGAAGAAAAATGGCGGAAATGTCGAATGAAAGGCGGGAAAAACAAAAACAAAATCAACGAATCA
>NW_026720735.1:0-9507 GCF_029784015.1 Lycium ferocissimum
TGGGGGCCCCCCCTCCCTTACAAATAATCCACTTTAAAAAACGGATACCCTATCAACTGATTTTAAATTTTGAGCAAAACGTTTTCTTCAATTTTTTTTTGAGGAAGCACATGTCACGCTCATGCTTTGAAAAATTATATAACATGTATGTGCCTTTGTTTATGATATATATATATATATAAATATATATACATGTTTTGGAAGCTATGTGTTATGATAGCCTTGTCGGCTCGTGTACGGGCCGGGGACGTTCCTATATTATGATAGCCTTGCCGGTTTATATACGATGTTATCTCGTTAAAAGTTGTAACTCCTCAGAGATGCGTTGTTGTGATATGTATATATATGCGATGCTTTGAGACGACGTCATGCCTTTCTATATATAAGTTCTTTATTATGCTAGTTGTGGACGATTATAGTTATCGTGTGTATACGGTGGTCCAGTCAGGCACTAGTCACGCCTACGGGTTGGCCGTGACAAAAGTGGTATCGTGAGCAAATATCTCGAGTGTCTATTGCACCGTGTCTCGTAGAGTCTTGTTTACGGTGTGTTGTGCACCACATCTATAAATAGGAAGCTACAGGGCATTTAGGATGTTATCTTTCCTTCTTACTTTAGATCGCGGCGCATAGAAATAATATTATGATAATTCCTCCTACCGTATTACTATGTTTAAAGCCGATGCCTCCAAAGAAAGCTACGCCTGCATCAAGGTCAAGTCAAGCGTCATCGGAGAGACCCGGCCTGACCGAGAGTTACTAGGGCCTCAGTGCCCCGCCCGAGCCTGGGGTTGTGTCCGCCCGGCCGAGCTCATACACCGCCACTACTGTGAGGAGCCGTAGGCAACAACAAACACAGATCGGGGCGGCTCCACCCGCCACCTCCAGAGGTTCCAGCACTCCGAGTTCCGCCCCCTTAGCCGGGGCGGAGGATAGGGCCATGAGAGATGCACCAGCTTGCTCACCAGTATTGGCCGCGGTGGACAAAGCCGGGCAAGGACGATCGACCGTACAGACAGACATGACAAATTGAGAGCCCGTGACTTTCTAAGCCGTAATCCTCCAGAAGTTTTTTGGGTCAAGCCCGAGGATGACCAGAGTTCATTCGGTAGATGCACAGTACGCTCGCGGCCAATTAAGGCTTCGAGACCGAACCGTCGAGTTAGCATCGTATCGACGCGGGATGTAGCCAACCGGGGTATGAGCGCGGAGTTGTCTAGGGGCGAGGATGCTCCTCCAGCCAGTGATGATGAGTTTGTGGAGGCCTTCTTGGCCACTTCGCCCGCAGACACGGTGAGCTAGGGTTGATAGATTCCGCGCCGTGACGCGCAGGGCAGAACGTTCGAGAGTATAGTCTAGAGTTTGACTCATTGGCTAGACATGCACCCATTATTATAGCCGATATGACCGATAGGATACATCGATATGGTGGGGTTGGATCGTTATTTGCTGATAGCTGTGATGGTAATGGCTTCCTACCAGAGATGGATATTGCTCGCGGCATGTGCGTACGTACGGGGGGATGGAAGATCGGACACGTAGGCGCCACTCGATAGAGATCATGACAGGGCCAGCCAAGAGGGCTAGATCGACCGGGTTATTCTCGGGGAGCCGAGGCGGGAAGCCCCGCCAGCATACCAGGTATCCTTCTCAAACAAGACGAGAGTGCACCCCGCGTTTACCGGTAGGAGACCGGATAGCGCAGGTTTTCAGAGCCGGTCGTGTGCCCACAGGGCTTCGGTTCGGTTCAGCTGAAAGGGGAGGTTTGAGCCGTACGAGGCCATCTATGCCTTAGTGCCCACGGTGGCAACAGGCGCATCCGGGAATGCCGTCTCGCCTGTGCTTGTTTTGCTTGCGGCCGTCAAGGCCATCACGAGGGAGTGTCCGGGGGTGGTCCAGTGGTGCAGCCTCGCCCTCGACTAGGTCGGGCTTGGCCGGTTCATCTTCTTCTCGTAGCTATGTGCCCCATGAGGCAGGGTGCCGACACCAACAGCCGTGGTAGAGGCCGTGGCGGGGCCCCCCGCTAGCGATCCTTCGAACCGCATATGCTTGCCAGTGTACTGATCGTGAGGCGTCACCAAACGGGTCGCTGTATATATCGATCTCTCCTGTGATGTATATGCATTGATAGATCCGTTCCCACCTTATCATATATATCTCCCTTGTCGCTAGTAGAATCGGGATAAAACCCGAGTCGATTGAACCATTTGAGGCAGCTACACGGTAGGATTCGTTATAGCAAAGGTGTATATAGAAAGTGTTCGGTGAATAAATATAGTCGTCATACTCGCGATTTGATGTAGTTAGATATGACTGAAGTTTGATGTTATTATGGGTATGGATTGGTTAGCTTCTTGTTATGCTAATGTTGATTGTAGAAACAAGGTAGTTCTATTTCGCTTCGGGGAGCCAACTATAGAATGGATAAAGGGAATACGGCATCGCCGAGGGGTAAGTTTATTTCATACCTCAAGGCAAGAAAGATGGTTAGAAAGGGTTATATATTTATCATCCGGTTCGTGTGCATGACTTGAAAGGTGAGGCACCGACTTTCCCCCGCCGGGATTCCCGTAGTTAATGAATTTCCTGCATAAACTTCCAGTCTTCCTCCCGAACGGGAGATAGAATTCACTATAGATGTGTTGCCGTATACTCACCCCCATATCTATTCTCTCCTTGCGAATGGGGCACCCGCAAACGAAAGAATTGAAGGAGCAAATTGAGATTTGTTAGAAAAGGGCTTTATTTGGCCCAGCACATCACCTTGGGGAGCACCAAGATCGTTCGTGAGAAAGAAAGACGGGTCGCCGCGGATGGTATCGATTATATAACACCGACAAGGTGACCATAAAGAATAGATATCCCTCCTGTGATCGATGATTTATTTGACCAAGCTTGTGTAACACCCCGTATCTTAGAACTAAGGTTAGACTCATCTCATTAGAGTTTTAGCGAAAAAATTGAAGGTTTGAACGTTTTGCGAAAACGGTTGATATGTGCCTACTTCGGGCAAAGGATAACTTTTTGATTAGTTGGGAATTTGGGAAAGTACCCTAAATGAAAGTTGTAGTACGTAAAAAAATAGCTTTCTAACGATATAAGGACCAGGCCAATCAGAGATCGGAGCAAAGAGATATGATCGTCTCAATATGGCTAATAGTAAGGCGTTTAAGAGGCTATAGAATCGGCTTAGTTTTGATACGTCTCCGCCTTCCGCAACACCCTCATGAAAATCATGGAATTTGAGGAACCTTAAAACACAAAAGTTGTAGCCCTTTGAAATAGCTTTCCAACGGTATATTATGGGCCTTAAGCAGAGCTATGTACAAGAAGTTATACCTATTTTACCGAACACTACGCAAAACCGACACACACCACTTCTCGGGGCGCGTGAGGGCGCGTGAGAGCGCGTACGATGGCCCCACTTTGCGAGCCGATCGCGCAAATCTGAGTAGTTACCTGCAGAATGTTGCGCGATTCACCCGCATCGCGGACCCATCGCGAAACAGGTCAATTTCAGGTCAAAATTCGGGATTTCGCGTTTTGAGTTATATTTAAGCTCGGGTTTATTTCAACACCCCATTCACGAAAAATCACCCTAAATCCATAGAGAACAAGTCCCAAACCTCAAGAACACCAAGGTAAGCCTACTCTAATTATTCCAAGTCAATTCTAATACATATCCTTTTAATCTAAACAAGAAATCATCATTCCTAAAACTAGGGTTTTCAAGAAAACCCGTCTCAAAGGTTCAAGAATTCAAGATTTTGGAAATCTTCTTCAAAGCTCAAGTTTTTAATTCAAGTTTTGGAGCAACTAAGGTATGTAGAGTTACTATCTATGTGGAACATCATTGTTTCTTCCCACGCCTCATAATCCGTAAATTATGATTCTCTACTAAAACTAGGTTTCTATACCACGCTCATGATAACCCTAGGTCCATGTCCATGATTATACTATGTATGAACTCGTTATAATTCCATCATTGAGTTCTTAATGTTTCTTTATGATTATTAAGAATCCGTCCGTAATCCATAAAAACCCATATATCTCATTCCACGGGTTCATGCATGCTAGTTTATGATTTATTATGCTATTTTCAAGAAAATACTATACATGTTTTATAAGTTCATGCAAGCAAGCTATAATTTATGATATCTATGTACGAGCAAGTTATATTCATGAAAACCATGGGCAGCAAGTGCCACTTATTTTACATGTTCATGATTTTGGGAGTTGCTTTAATTACCGAGGAAGGCTTTAGATAGCCTGAAACTACGTAGCCACCGTAGGATGAGGATCGTTCCACCCATGTCCCGACGATATCTCATAATGACCGGATCCTTTCATATTTTATTAAATCTCATGTTCCCCGCAAGGATCGAGTGTTCGTCGGGGGGACGCAAGCACCAGACCATGGATCGGTTATAAGTTATTGCTCTTGTCACGACCCGACCCCGTAGGCCGTGACTAGTGCCCGATCTGGGCACCCAAAACACTTCCTCAGATTATATCAAACACATCCACGTATATAAATGTGTCGACAAGGCCGTGTTTCAAATATATATAATTTTAAAAATTTTGGCAGAGTTTCCTTTGTTTTACCGACTATCCAAAATAACCCCCGCACGTAAAATACCAACAAAGGCCACACAAAAATAACAGAGTAACATATATACATATGTGGGCCGACAGGTCGCCGGCGAATGGAATCGCCAAACACAACGTATACAAACACAACCGTACGTATAGGCACAACCCACAACCATGTCCACGTACCCAAACAAACGTACAATCATATGACGGGACAGGGCCCCGCTCGTACCCATGAACAAATATGTACAATGCAACGAACGAATATATACCAAAAGTAGATTCCCGAATAAGGGGAGCGTTCAAATAGCGTAAGAGGGGTGTCCTAAACCGGCGGATCACCAAGTCGTGCGTCCGTACCCGCGGCATGAAACGCCCCCCGAAGAAAGTGGGGTCGCATTTAATACGTACCGAGCATGTAAAGCAAAGTGAAATACAATAGGCAGAATCGTACTTTAAATAAGGAGTAGGAGCCATGGATACAAAGAACTTAAACCACAAAACTTACCTTCGTAACATAATTAAAACATGTTCATATCATATACCAATCGAATAATCATTCCCGCACATGCGTGTACATATAGCGTGTCCTGGCCCTCTAGCGAGAGACTCGGTAAGTAAGATCATATCATCATCCCATATATACATACATATCGCGTGTCCCGGTCCTCTAGTGAGGGACTCAGGGTATAGCGTGTCCCGGCCCTCTAGTGAGGGTCTCGGATGAATCATGTCATCATCATATCATCATACATAGCGTGTCCCGCCTCTAGCGAGGGTCTCGGTGTATAGAATCATGTCATCATCATATCATCATATACATAGCGTGTCCCGGCCCTCTCTAGTGAGGGTCTCGGTGTATAGAATCATCATATCATCCTATTCTCACATATCATACCGTACTCGAACCCATGGTTACGTACCAAAATCATACGCATAGAAATCTTCATTTCAAGCTCGACAACGCTAAGTAATCATGCTCGGGGGTTGAAATCATAGCCACATGAAGTTCTTTTAAAAATAGGTCGTTGAATCAAACATAAAAAAGTCGCGGACCCACGGACTAGCGACAACCCAATCCGGGCCCGCCCGTGAAATCTAAGGTCATCATATGTTATCAAATCATTATTATAAACTCAAAAGTCAAGTAACCGACCGTACTTGAAATCGTGATAATAGTCACATCAAGTTTTCCTCCGAACGTCGTCGGAACAAACCAAATAGAATTTTGAAATCATAGTTACGTATAAAAATCATATGCATAAAATCATGATCATAATCCAAAAGATAAGTAAAATAGTCATATTTGAAATCGGAATAATAATTACAACATTTCCTTTCAAAAGTTATCGAAATTACATAAAAGGCGTCATGGACCCACAGACGGTATATAGACCCTAGCCGGGCCCGCCTATGAAAAACATACTCATTCTATATCATACAAACTCCTACGAAAATTTCAAAGCAATCCGAGCTTTTCTGAGAAAGTTATGAGCGTTTGAACTTTTGGAATCGCTAAAGAATAAGCTTTAAAAACCAAAAATCAGCTTTCAAGACATCTTTACAAATTATGAATTCCAAGGGTATGAGGATCAATGTTATGGCATATGAGCACAAGAATACCAAGGAAACACATGCGAATCATAGACAAGCTCGGATTGTGAGAATAGAAGTTTTGAGGCTCGTATCATAGCCTACTTTAACTACAGGCATGCCAAAAAGAAAGGTTACTTTACATACCTCAAACGCTCTCCAATATAATCCCAACACAAGACAAGTCCAACCTACGCTTCGGCTGCCCAATCTATAAACAAGCCATAAAATGCCAAACATTAGCTAATGACTTTTGGGCATTAAATTCCAAATTTGCCCTTAATTCTGCTGCAAAATTTGGGCAGCATTTCCCCCGTAAATAGGCCCCCCGAGAATTTAACTTCGGCCAAAAAATCAACCACAACAACAATAACCAACCTAACAACATCAACAACCAATCCGAAAGCAATACAACAATAATAGCTTTCTTTTCCATCATTCAACAACTTTTATAAATTCATTCGACGACTTAACTTCAAGCCAACGCCGACGCTTATACATTCACATACTAACCCGAACCCATACCAACAATATTTAAGGACATTCTAAGCACTTCATACAACATTTCCAACAACCCAAATTTTTCCCAGCAAATTAATTCAAGCCCAAAATCGAGACACCCCTATAACCTTTTCTTCATTTTCAAATCATGATTTGTATCCTCAATTCACATTCTAACAATGCTATTATCATCAATATACAAATTACATTAAATGTAAAATAATCTCCAAATAAGTCCACAACAACTACAACATCAATTTAAGTCATTAGACATTCATTTCCAACATAGAATTCACAACGACGACGACTAAAACATTAAGCGATATTCATTCGTTCATTGTCATATAATATGACCCATTTCGACCAACACTACACATATACATATATGGATGATTCTCAATCGTTCTTCACCTTACAATGATCATAATAAACTAACTAGGCATTAATTCATCATTTCAATATCACACCACACACACACACCACACGCTCAAGCACCACAAACCCAACTCATCTCCAACATTCCATATTTCATGATTTTCCTCCATTATAAGATACTACAACATGAATATAACCTTCATAACACAAAAACAAGATCAAATCTTACCTTTTTCTCTTCAACTTCCAATAGGCTAGGGTTTCCAAAAGATGAAAAATAATGGATTGATCGCTCCAACAATGCTTCCACGCTACTTAGGGACCTCAATATAATGGGTTTACATCAACAAAATATTTTTGGAAGGACAAGAAATGGAGGTTGATTTTTCTTGGTGTTGGCCGAGAACCTCCAAGGAGAGGTCTTCATCTTTCTTTTCTTTTTTTCTAAGTGTCAAGTGTGGTGAATGAATGGAATGACTTGTGGTCATCTTTTTAATAATGCAAGACTTGGTCAAAGGTCCCTTGGCCCACATTAATGTATTGTTCCAATTAAAATTGAACACAATTTGTGTGGGCCAATGCCCACTATACACGGCCAACCATGGAATTGTGGATGATTTTCATCTTCCAATTTTTATCACTTTTGGTCCCAAATTTTCCTAATTGTTCCATGCCAACAAATTCATGCACAACTTATATCTCAAAATAAAATCGAAGGTCAAAAATCCCGACTTTGTATCCCGGAATAGTTTTGTCCTTAATTTGTCATAATTAATCCGGATTGTTCCAATGTACAAAAATACGGGTTCTAACAGCTCTCCCTACTTATGATATTTTTACTCATGCTTTATATTATATATGTATTCATGTTCATGCTCATAACCAGGTTTCAGTTTCACGTTCAGTTCTTATCTTTATTACTTTATGTCCCATGTTATTTCATTCAGCTTGCTTTACATACCAGATATTCAATGTGCCGACGTCCCCTTTATTGCCCGGGGCCCGCATTTCACGATGCAAAAGCATCGAGAGCACAGACGACACATCGCTCGCAAGACAAAGATTCGTATCGCCTTATGTGAGCCCCATCTCATTCGGTTTAGCCGCTTATCTTTATTTTACTAGTCATGCATTTAAAGGTGCCGGAGGGCCTTGTCCTAGCAAGTACGTTTTTCACCAAGATTCATGATTAGAGGTTTCATAGACTAGCCGCTTAGTTATGTTAGACATGCAAGGTATTTGGCCATCTTTGGCTCAACTCGTGTTATTTCCGCATCTATGATTTAAACAAGTATTTCATTAAATTATTATGACATCTCATGTTTTATAAAAGCTCATTACGTTCATGCTATACTTCCGCTCATGTATGCCTCAAGATGATTCAAGAAGCTACACGTGGTTCGGCTTCACACTAGCAGATGGCATCGAAAGTGCCGTGCCTTCGCCCAAAGCATGGTTCGGGGTGTGACAAAGCTTGGTATCGCAGCCTAGGTTCAAGTGTCTTAGGAGTCTATGAAACCGTGTCCAAGGGAGTCACTTTATATGTGTGTGCGCGCCACACATATAAACAACCGACCACCAAGACATTTAAGATTGTCTCACATCTTTCAACTCCTGGGGACGCGTGCAATAGAGCCGTGTTCTTTAGAAATCACTCAAACCGTGTGTTGTTCCCATTCCACCAAATGCGCCTCATCTCGGGATGAGGAAGATGTGAAACTAATCATTATTGATGTGTTGCTTTCGGATAGAGTTATCGGAGTTATTCGACTCGCGCGCATTTCATTCTTTTTTGTAAATGCCTACTAAGAGAAAGGCAACTTCGGGTCGGAGGGCTACCATTGATGCGATTTTCGCAGACGAACTCTCGATCGAGAGTTCTAATTTTTCAATTCTCAAGCGATCGTAGGTCATCGTAACGCTTCAAGTACCACTAATGTCCCGTACCGTACCAACGGAAAGGAGTGTTTTCATAATCCTATTTGTTGCAAGTGTAATAAGAGACATAAGTGGGTGTGCCACGGCACCCATAGATGTTTTGGGTATGGCCGTGTGGTCACTATCCAAAGATTGCCCACAAGTGAACAGATAACAAAGGTTTTTCGCACCCCATTTGCGTATGTGGAAAAAGACACGCAGTGGTGTGTAGGACGGGTTCGGATGTGTTTTAATCGTGGTCTCCAAGGCCACGTTCAAAGAGAATGCCCTTCACCAAGTACAATAGTAACACTAGAGTGGTGGTGCAATTCGTTCCCTGCACCAGGCATAGCCAATTCAACAACACCGTTCGTAGCCCGTAGTACTCGGGCACTAACAGTAAGGCAATCGTGGATTTAAGTATTGTGGATTAAGTGGGGATCAAGCATGTTATCATGATATGGGATCCAGACTCCCAATTTCCATCACATGGCATAGGGATGCCAATATTTCCTCCTTGTACATATG
>NW_026720736.1:0-9585 GCF_029784015.1 Lycium ferocissimum
TTTTTCCCAAAAAAATTTTGAAAAGGTAGGGGGTTTTAATTTTTAGTGGGATTATCACAAGATAAAAATTTTTTTGGAACAAGTTTTTTTGAAGGTTTTAAAGCTTGTAGCCGAATGGCTCTCCAAGTTTTGCCCCCTTTTTTGTTTCGTTTTTCCCTTCTTTTTTTGTTTAAATTTTTGAAATTTCTAGAGAATACATACATATATATCCTTTTAATTAGCTATCACATGATCATCAAAAGTCACAAAAAAAAATGGATTTGGGCCATTCTTGTTATTTTATGGCCGGCCACCTTACTACTTTGGGCCTCAATTTTCTTTTTTTTTTTTTGCCCCTTCTTGGAATCTACTTTGCAATTCCCGAAATAAATTTCCAAAATTCCTTTTTTTCCCCTTGGGCCCTTTTCCCCCATATCTTTACCCCAATTTTTTTTCCAAAAACAACGTAGAAAAGCCCAATTTAAAATTTTCAAAAAAAATTAACATACACGATTTTAAAGTGTTTCAAATTTTTTTAGAATAGGCGAAAATGCCGGATATAACATTGAGTCACTTAAGAGAAGAAAGGCAATAATCGTAGTATGAGCCATTTGGATGTCAGACGGATACCTTGGACAACTTTTAGGACTGATTCGGTATGTCGAAATATGTCATGGATTCGATGAAATAATTAGAACAACTCGACTACCAAATCATATAAGAGAATTCGCACGATAATCATAAGGTATATCTTACGAGATATCACAATGGGTTATATCACAATAATCTTTCTAGGACCATCTTATGCTTTAAAGCTATACCATGAGGCTCAGGGAATAATGAAAACACCAATCGTTTAGCAATTTAGAGGCATCGGAGGTTTCGCTGGTATGGCTCAAAACAAATTAGTAACACAATAGGGGCGATTCGGAAATATGGGGCCACCTCGGGTCAAGTCGAGGTGGCGTACGGAGGCCCTAAGTGTTAGACCCTGTAGAACATGTGAAAGTTTCAAAGCAATCCGGGTTCGTTTGGTAAAGTTATGGAAGTTTAAACATTGTCCAACAAAATGCAAAGAAAGTAGTTCAATTATCTTGGTGAATAGTAACCGAAATTAAACTCAAATTTTGATGCACGAACCTTTCCCGAGGCTCGGACTCCGGCCTAATATAGCTAAGACATGCCATAAGGAAAAGGAAGGACTTTACATACCTTTTAGCTACTACACGTCTCAAAATCGGGGCTCAAGTTCGCCAAAATCTATAATTTGGTCACAATTATCAAATGTTAATCATAAGGCTTTGAAATTTCAATTTCAACCAATACTTGTCTATAAAAATTTGGGCAGCATCTCCCCTACACATACAACATCCCCCAAATTCAAACTTGGCCAAAACAACAACAACCAAACCAATAATAACATAATTAACATTAACCATCGACTAGAAATGCATTCTAGCGTAAATAGTCTTATTTTCCAAATAACACAACACTCCCAATCTAACTTGCATTTTCAAATCAATGTCGATGTTTTCATACTCATTTACTGATCAAAATCATTCCAACATCATTCAAAAGCATTCCATATCATTATACAAAATATTTGCAAAACATACAAAATTCTCACCGAAGTCATAATTTATTTAAAACCTCCATTCTTCCATATAAACGTTCATAACACATTCTCGTTTCCCAAATTCAACAACAATCATAATTCACATTTAGAGCCTCACTTGCATATTTATATAAATTCATGCAAAAATCACATAATTTCCTATAATGACATACATACCATTTCAACGCTATTTCGAATCGTTTAAGACTTCACTTACGTCATAAATGTCATAACGACACAACTAACATGTTAAATAAAAATTTAATTCGTCCCCATTCCATTCCCCATATCACCACGGCTAACCTATACATTTCCAACTTCAACCAAATTCGTTCCACTTTCATTCTCAATATAAATTCCACCCTACACACAACTAGAATACAACATAAATTCAATCCACCATAAGCATACAATTTATATATGTATACGGCCATGCACCATATTCCATACCCACTTTGCAAACTTTCATATTTTCATGAATTCTACTCGTTTCTATACACTACAACACAAACCAACCTTCATACATAATAACAAGAGATTAATTCTTACCTTTTTCTTCTATCTTCTTCACTTGTCCAAAGTGTGAGATTGATGAAACCAATGCTCAATCTTCCAAAACAATTGCACCAAGTTGTAGAGGGACCTTGAATTAGTAGGAATATAACAAGGAAATAATTTTTGGAACAAGATTTTTGAAAGTGATTTGTAGGAACATAGGGGCCGAATGCCCTCTTTTGTTTTGTTCTTGATTTTTTTTGTCTTGCTCTTCTTATTTCATGAAGTTTCTAAGGGATAAATGATCCCTTTATAATCAATTTAGCACATGGAAAATATTTAATTTTTCTTGGGTGGGCTTGGCCATGTGGCCGGCCACCACATGCACTTGGGCCTAAAATTTTCATCATTATTTTGAGCCCAATGACTTATTGGTCACATTTTAAAATTTCCGAAACTAATCTCCAAAATTCCCATTTTGCCCTTAGCCTTCCTCGACACTTCCACACTAATATTCTTCCATAAACAACTCATGTGCTAATTAAGATCAATCCTTACCTTATTTCTTACAAACCAAAATTATTTCCAGTTTTCCAAAATTAGCACACTTACTAAAAAATGGAAATTGCCTCCAAATGCTTCCTTAGCATTTACATGACACTAAAATCATACACAACTCAAGTCTTTAAGACACCAGAGTCTCTCGGGAGAGCTTTATCCCTAACTTCTCATAATTCACTCTAGTTGTCCCGTTACTCAAAATACGGGATATAACAAATATCCTTCCATAATTCACAACACCAACAAACGAATTTATCAGACTATTCCCTCCGTGCTAATCCGTTAAAATTCTAAATAAACTCGTTAACAATGAAAAGGAACCGTATTCATACCTAAGCATGCAGCCCCCACGTTATCACTCTTCTCCTTGGTTGATTTTTAGCTCAAATTGAAGACAACGCAACAGACAACACTTTTCTCTTCATGGGATTCGAATTCGGCTCGATTTTTGGTCAAAATTGGTTTTTCTTCTCTCCAAGGCTCTTATCTCTCTCTTTCCAGAATTTTCTGGTGTTCTTGGTCTGAAAAATGAGAGGAAAGGGCTGAAATTTCACTTAAATAGGCATGGGTCATGGGCCTAACCCGATTGGGCCCGGTTTGGGCCTAGCCCACTGACCTTTCCACCTTAAAACGTCCATATCTCCTTATCCCGATGTCACGTGTGGGTCCACGACCTATGGTTGGAAATCTAATTCAATTATATACAACTTCTATCTTTGGTATTTTTCCAAATTCCAAACTTATAATACCGTTTTTACCCCTCGAGGTCTGATCACCCGAAAACGTTACTTAAAAATATTTGCTTGGAGGACTTCCACTTTGATTTGGCTCACGGGTCCTTCTTGAGTTATGTTTAACTTCACATATGTGATTCATATAAATTGTCGCATGTCCCCAAAAAAAAATCTCAATGTGTGGGCCCCACCTCAGCTTGCGAATAATCCGATGTACAAAAATATGAAATATAATACTGTCAACGTAAGTTTAAATTATGAAGCAACAACATGATTGTCAATTTTTAAGCACGTTAATAAGGACCTTCCAATTGGTTGGGCGCTAGAAGAAAATATTTTTTTGTGATCAATTTCCATGGAACCATTCGGCCAGCTCTTGGCCGAATTGCTCTCCTCTCTTTTTCTCCATATTTTCTCCAAGTTTCTAGAGTGAAAGATGATGAATTAATCTTGCTTTGTCATCTATGTGCACATATATAATTCATCCAAATGTCCCATGGCCCACACATGGCTTGGATGAATTTAATTTGGCCAAGCCATGGGTGGTACCCCACTTGTGCCACCAACATGGCTATTTCATGAAAAAAATAATTAACTTTCATAATTCACTTTTAACCCCAAATTTTCCTTAATATTCCATACCAATAAAATCATAAGCAACTTATGCCTTAAAACAAAATCGAAGGTCAAAAGTCTCAACCTCGTATCCCAGAATAGTCTTGTCCTTAACTTATCGTAGTTAACTCGGAATGTCCCAATGTACAAAATATGGGATATAACAATGGACATGCATGATTTATGTTACAAAGGCAAGCCTTGTGGTTTTCGGGTTCTTGTACTAATTTTCTATACTCCTTACTTGATACGGTTCCGCTTTACTTGTATTCCATGCTTTACATGCTCGGTACATATTTCGTACCGACCCCGCTTCTTCGGGGGGCCGCGTTTCATGCCGCAGTACGTACGCCCACTTTGGTGACCCGCCACTTAGGGACATCTACTCAAGCATTTTTGGAGTGCTCCTTTGTTCCGGAGCCTATAATTTGGTACAGACTCTTCCATTGCATATGCATATGTTTATTCAGGGGTACGGCGGGGCCCTGTCCCGTCATATGATTCTGTTGTTACTCTTAGAGGTCTGTAGACATATGTGTGGGTTGTGTATAGCTACCGTTCGGTTATGTCTGTGTGATTTATGTTTTGGGCGGTCCCACTCGCCGTGGCAGCCTTATCGGCTCGCGTATGTATATGTTATGGGATGTTGCGTATTATGATAGCCTTGCCGGCTTATGTGCTATATCATCTAACCGTCGAAAGGCAGGCGCGGATATGAATATATATGCTTATATGGGACAGTTTGAGATGACGTCTGACCTTTGTATATGCATAAGTTATTTGTATGTTGATTCTGGTTAATGGGTGTGTATGAGTGTCCAGCTCGGGCACTAGTCACGGCCTACGGGGTTGGGTCGTGACAATATCTTTGGGAGTTGATGCTTTGAGTTTAAAGAGGCTTATATGAGATGGTTGTTATTGTTGTTGGTTCTTTGATTACGTTGTTAAATTGAATTGGAATGGGGAGGGAAACGTAAGATTTCGGGGAAAATCGCCCGAATTTACGGAAGTTAATTACGAGCTTAGAGAAGTATATGAACCTCTTTCAAGTTGTCTACGATTTTCTTTACCTTGATTGTAGATTGGCCAGTGTTTAGAAGGATAAGCTAAGCTAATCACGTAAGTGACAAGGTATGTAAGGCAAACCTTTCTTCCTTTGGCATGATTCTTGTGCTATTCATTCTATATGTACTCCATATGATTCCATTCTTAGACGAGTAAGGTCTAAATGTTTCTTGTGATGGCTTATTGATATTGTACTCTAATCGCATTTCCAAAGGGAACACCCATAAGGTGCCACGTTGAGTTATGTATATGGTTTTACTAATGATTTCGAGGAAATGAGTTTTATACTAAAGAAAACATAAAGTTTGATTTTAAAAACCACTCCGAAGCGGGTGCGAGATTTTACTACTTCATTTCATTTACGATTTATGTTTACATTTCATAGTATCATCCCTTTATATTGACATGATCATTTATTCTTTGGGTACGGCCATAAGATGAAATTGAGTAGAATATAGGTCGTAAGAATTTCATAACAATTCTACCCTCAAACACGGAAGTATATCCTCCTGAGTCTAGTGAGATACAAATTTGATAACTTCTTATGAAAGACTAAGGCTAATAACTGGATTGTGATGAATTGATTAGTGACTTATGATATGAATTGAAATTAATATTTGTGGATTGAGTTTGTATTGATATAATGGTGATATTAAGCCGGAAGCGGCTGCCCGAAGGTGCCATCATTATTAAGCTAGAAGTGGCTGCCCGAAGGGGCCATCATTATTATGCCGGAAGCGGCCGTCCGGCGGACTATTGTGATACTAGCCGGAAGCGGCTGTCCGAAGGGACCATTCTGTTAACATGTCGAAAGCGGCATGTGTGTTGGATTGCATTATTTACTTTAAAGATTGTTTTGAGACTTTGTGTGCACATTTATGCTTCTTCCAGCGAAGGCTGCAGGTATTGAGTTAGATTGTGATTCCTTCTCTCCTAAATCAAATTATGATTATGATTTGTTACCACCTTGCATACTCAGTACATTGTCCGTACTGACGCCCTTTTGCCCGGGGACGCGTTGCGTTTCATGCCCCGACCCATTGTTGGGACCGGCTTGGACGTCGAGTTCGGGATTGGCAAGTTCCACCTCATTTCGGAGTTGTGGCCGAGTCACGTATAGATATGCATAATTATGGGTATGTCGTGGCCCCGTCCGACTCATAATATTCGGCCAACTTCTTAGAAACTTCGTAGTTGTCTCGTGGTATATTTGTCGAGATGTCGACAAAGTGATGTCAAGTTGAGTCATTTGTGGATTTTAAAAGAGTATGTATTTTAGATGATTTCAATTGGGTTAAAGTATTTATTTGATTGAAAGTTTTCATAATCGTTATAAAGATAATGATTTCTATTTAGAAAAGTTTCATGTTTTTAATTTTTTTTGAAATGACAGGTTTTGATAGAGCGAATCTCTGAGGTTGGCTCGACTCGATGAGAGTCGGGTGCCCGTCATGCCCTACCATTGTTAGGGTGTGACAGGGAAATTATATTGGAAGGAGCTAAGGTTACAGCAACTACGCCTTACATGAAAAGCATCACTTTTGGAGACATTTTTGAGAGCTAATTACGTTAAGCAAACCTCCACTTGAGGGAAATTATTCTTTTTCACTTTGGGATGAAGCAGCAATACGTTCCCAACTTATAAGGTTCATCAAAGGAAGCAAATCAAATATTGGGAATCCCGTGATGCTATTGAGATTCTAGTTCTTCTTGTTGTTGTGGATTTGTAGGCTACTCTAGCTCGTGTCGGGTGCTATATTATGTGGTTTAAGGTACGATTATACTCCTCCTTTATGTATTTGATCTTGTAGAAGTTGTAGCTAGCTTGTACGGTTCGAAACCCGTGAAATATAAATTGAAAATTGTAGTCGTGTTGTTGTTGCGTGTCGAATTGTTGGAGGATGCTCTTGTAGTATTTTATGGCTGGTAATTGATGAGAGAACTTGAGTATGTTGTTGTTGATGATGATGTTGTGTATATTGTGGGCTATTTTGGAGTTGGATTGGAGTAAGAATTATAGGTGAAGTGTTGCCCGAATTTCGTTAAGTTTCATTCGTACTTGAATTGTATAGTAAGAAATGTATGTGGTCTAATTGTAACCTATATTATCATGGTTGTAGACTTGTGAGCTCAGGAAGTAAACGTTGAACATTTAGACAGACTTCGAGGTATGTTAAGGCTATCCTGTTATATCCCGTATTTTGTACATTGGGATAATCCGAGCTAGCTGCGATAAGTTAAGGACGAGGCTATTTTCTGATTTTGCTTTAATTCACAAGTTGCTTGTAAGTATTATTGGTATGGAATATTAAGGGAAATTTGGGGTCAAAAGTTAAATTTGGGGTCAAAAGTTAAATTTGGAAAAGTTAGCATTTCATGAAATAAAGGCCATGTGGCCGTGCAAGGTGGTGTGGGGTGTGGCCCACATGGATTAATAATATAAGTGTACAAAAGATGACTAATTAAATCATCTTCATCATTTCTCACCCCTTAGAAATTTCAAGAAACTTGGAGAGAAAAACCAAGAAGGCCATTCGGCCATGGCTATCAAAATTTGAAGTCCAAAAATCTCCATCAAAAAAATAATCTCTTCTAGCAATTCCAACCATTGAAGGGTCCTTGTTAACGTGGAGTTGTTGTTGGAGTCAACAAACTACTCGTTTTCATCATATACAACTCTAGCCAAGTAAGAAGATAAGTGGAAAAAAGTAAGGTTTCATCCTCTTTTTCATATGTTATGAATGTGTCACGACCCAACTAGGGGCCGCGACGATTACCCGATACTTGTACCGGGCACCCCCCTGTTATAGGTCTTGTTCTTGTTACTAAGTGGGCCGTATGAACACTGGCATTTTTTTTCCATAACATCGCCGATAATAGCATACATATACACGAGTAGTAGCAATCAAGCGTAACCGACATATCACACGGCGACAAAGACAACTAGGGTGGAAACATCTGACCGTACATGTCGTCTACGAGCCTCTAAACAATACATGTAATTACAGTGACCGACTTTGCCGAATCCAAATATATACACAAAGTAGTACCCGAACGTAGCTCGGAACAGGCGGAGCGCCTTCCAATGTACGGTCGAAAAAGCTCCTAGAGTCGAGCCCGTCAACCCTCGTCTACCCGCGTGGCACGAGACGCAACCCCAGAAAAGTGGGTCGCACGAACAGTGTACCGAGTATGTAAGCCATGAAAATAATATGATGGAGCATGTAACATGTGAGCAATAACAACATGTGAGACCAAAGATCATATAACGAGATAAAAGGATAATGCACCGTAAGTGCCTCTCAGGCGGATATCATGCTTGCTTATTACATATATTTTTTCAAAACATTTCCTGTCATATACATGTGAAAATAAAATAAGTCATGTCGCCGAAATACGTCGGCTCGCCCACATGTGTCCCGCGTCCGGCATCCCGCGTCCGGGGATGGGAATTACGCCTGACCGACTGTGGCTATGCGTCTATAGCGCAACATGTATCCATTCCCCAAAATTCTCCATTTTCATATACATATCATATACATGCCATATACATATCATATAAGCAAAGCATGCATAAGAACCCAAAGAAAGTCATGTGTCCGTCGGGTGACGTAAGGTCGGTAGCCCCCGACTACCTTATGGAATAACCACGGGTCGCCGTCTCCCTCACTCAAGAAACAATCATTATAAGGCGAGACCATCAATGAATAGCAACACCATAAGAAAACATAAAATAAGATTATAAAGTTCCTATGAAAGTGTCACACCCCGACCTTACTAGGGTGTGATGGGCACCCGACCCTCCTCAGAGTCGAGCGAACCCTTAAACGTTCGCGTTACTAAAACCTGTCATTTTAAAAATTTTGAAGAAACATGAAACTTTTCAAACAATGATCATTATCGGTAAATACATACTCCTTTAACATTTACAAATCATTCGCACTTCCCGACGCGCTATCCACAGGACAATCGTCGCAAAGTCTCTAACATATGCTAAAATCGTGACACGAACACTTGACTCGGCAACACTCCGAACCGAGGCGGAGCTCGCCAATCCTCGCGAGGACAACTTCTAGCAAGTCTTCTCTTCATCCGGTGTACTGCGCGTGGCATGAAACGCGCCCCGAAGAAAGCGGGGGTCGACGGAATATGTACTGAGTATGTAAAGCGATAACAAGTAAAAATCATAGCTTAATTTAGGAGGAAAGAAATCACAATCACGCTCATTACCTGCAGCCCTCGCTGGAGGAAATATAAATGTATACATGGGGTCCTAGAACAATCCTTAAGTAAATAATACAAGTGAACACACATTCCTTAAGCAAAGGATGCAACCTAACCCGTGTGTCGCCTCCGACATACCAATGGAATAGTCCCTTCGGACGGCCGCTTCCGGCGCAATAATAATGATGGTCCCTTCGGCATTGCCGCTTCCGGCATATTGATAATGATGATAATAATAATAATAATAATAATAATAATAATAATAATAGTAATAATAATAATAATAATAATAATCCC
>NW_026720737.1:0-14627 GCF_029784015.1 Lycium ferocissimum
TGTCCAAAATTTCACCGAGTTAAACCCAAAAACTCACACTTAGAAAATTTTTAAAACAACTCTCGAGTTCAAGAACTCTAAGGACAAGACGCAAAATGATCCGCATGTTCTCGTCGATTTTAATACACCAAGATATCGTCGATGAATACAATCACAAACAAATTCCAGGGAAAGGCCCGAACACATCATTCATCAAATCCTACGAATACCGTGCATTAGTCGCCCCAAATGACATCACCCAAAATTCGAAATGGCCATATCTTGTTCGCGTCACTTTAGGGATACTTTCTCCCTAACTCTCACTTGATGATACCTTTGAATCTCAAATCTATCTTTGAAAACCATTTGGCACCTTGTAATTGATCAAATAAGTCATCAATCCTCGGAAGAGGATATTTATTCTTAATCGTCACCTTGTTCAATTGCCGGTAGTCAATGCACATTCTCAAAGAGCCATCTTTCTTTCGAACAAACAATACGGGTGCTCCCCACGGGGATAAACTAGGCCTCATAAAGCCTTAGGCCTCATAAAGCCTTTCTCAAGGGGGTCTTTTAATTGCTCCTTCAACTCTTTCAATTCTACAGGACAAGGAGGAATGGATATGGGCTTGGTGTCTGGCAACACATCAATAGCAAAATCAATCTCCCGCTAGGGAGGGAGGTGTTATGCCTCGAAAATTTTCCCGTACTTGAGTGAGGAGTAGGACCATGAAGGGTTGAGTGTGTGGTGTTTTGATAGGTCGGGGATGGCTAAATATGAACTTTGGAAATCATAAAGTTGCGGAGAGTTTTTCACCTCTGGTCGATATGGCACCGTACGACCCGTAAAGTGATTTACGGACCGTATAGTAATCGTCCTCCGGTTTCGTTGAAAATCTCAACTTTCGTTAAAGTATGAAATGATTAAAACGACTCCGGAGGACCGCCCGTAAATCGGTCCACGCGCGGGACCGTAAATCAGGTCGTAAAGTGCTATGTCCTCGCCCAAGCTTCTATTTTTTTTTTTAATGCTTAAACACGATCCGGATGACGGCCGTAAACCATAGTACGGTCCGTAAACCGTGGTTTACGACCACTATTCACCCGACGGGAATTCATTAAACATCAACGTTTGAGTTGTTAAAAGGGGACTTAGGCATCATTTTAATTCATTCTCCATTCATACAACACGAGAACACTCTAGAACTTTCCAAAATATTTCTTCCATAAGAATCAAAGAGAATCAAGGGTAAACCAAGATTAACACCACCAAATTCACGAAATCAAGTGTAAGAATACAACAAGGGATTATCTAAGTGAAGAAATTCCAAAGAAGGTGGAACTAGGGTTTTGGCTAAGCGAAGTATTTCAACTTAAGGATTGCTCAACCACCATCCAAGGTAACGACGCGGTATTGAAGAAGAGCAAGTGAGCGATAACCTAGCTAAGCGACCAAGGTATGTGAGGCATTACCCTCCCTTCTAAGGCATGAATCTTATGTATGATTTTCCTCTTCTTCCCCGAATCTTCCATATTCCTAGGGGTGAAAATTTTAAGTCCACGAGTAGCGAAATTGGATAAGAAAGACACCATGAATACAATACAGACTCTAGAGACCACGACTTAATATTCTTACGAGATCAATGATGACGATCACGATTCATTGGCAATTCTTCTTATATGAAATCGCCTTAAATTGTAAACTCCTCTAAGGTGAAATATGACGTTTATGCTATTCCATAATACGACCGGGGGTTACGACCTTATGACACTCCGGCATAAACATAACTATCTTTAAGCATAACATATGTATATGTAGCTAATGAATGTTAATAATGTTAAGCACATGAAATGCATGATATGTGTGATGATGTGATTCCACCGCGCCTATTTGGCCGGACATGTCACCGCTACGGCGGGCTGCTATGATTCCACCGCATCGAGAGAAGGGCGGACATGACCACCACTAGTGGGCTGCAGTTAATGGTTACCCGGACGCGGGTAACGGCATGATTATGTATGATTAAGGTGATAACGCTTGTATGGTATGATGATATATATATGTGATATGATGAGGCACGCACTATGATGATATATGACATATTTATGTATGATGTATGTACATGAAACGCGTCCACATATAAGGAGTATACGCTGCCACATCCTTATCTCTCGGACTTATGACTTTCCGATGATGTTTATTCCATTTTGCCTTACATACTCGAGACAATCTTCGTACCGACGTCCTTTTTTCCTTGGACGCCGTGTTCATTCCTGCTGCAGGCAGGTGCGACCGTGCTCGATCCTGTGAGAGCTTGTAGTCAGAGAACTCCATCATCCGGAGGTACTATTGATTATTCTTTTGGTGTATATTTGTCTATATTCATATTTTGGGCATGACGGGGTCCTGTCCCGTCTATGTGTCTAGTATTCCAGTAGAGGCTCTTAGATACTCATGTGTGGGTCTTATGGTCTTACGGTTTTCATGTATATGTATGTATGTGTACATTTATATTATTTTGACAGCCGATGAGTACATGATTATAAAAGTAACGATGTTTTAAATGATGATATACTTTCAAAGTTTCAAGCAAATGTTATGAATAAGAGCATGTGGGTATTAGGGCGAGTGGTGTTCGGTGGTTAGCCCCGGACGCCCGTCGCGGCACGTAGGTCGGGTCGTGACAAAAGTGGTATCGAGCCAGCTCGGGGCCTCTAGAAGTGTCTACGAGCCGTGCCTAGTAGAGTCTTGTTTATGGTGTGTTGCGCGCCACGCTAATAAACAGGAGGCTACAGGGCATTTAGGAAAAGTGATCATCCTTCTTTCCATGAGATCGTGCGATAGAGCCAAGTATAAGATGAGATTCCTCCCTAATGAACATGTTGTGGTTTCAGATATGCCTCCAAAAGGAAAAGCTAAAGCCGCCCAGAAAGGCAAGACTACGACAAAGAGGCGGACAGAAAGAGAGCCGCCTACGAGTGTAGATGAAGGGGAATCACGTCATGAGGCCTTATCTAACGCCTCCACTACTCCTCCTATCACAGGAGGACAAGAAGGGCTTCGTTCCGGCCCTCCTATTCCTCCGGGGCTTCTCCACCGGCCGCCGGGGGTCACCGTACAGCCGAGGCTATTAACTTAACGACACAACCGGTTGCCGCTCGTGAAAAATGCGAGCCCAAGTGATCGGTCGGCTAGTTCTAGAGCCCGAGACTCACGAGCCTAAATCCTCCGGAATTCTTTGGGTCAAAGTCGATGAGGACGCACAAGGCTTCATCGATGAAATGCCGAGGACGTTGCGGATTATCCATGCTTCTCGAGGACCGAATCGTTGGAGTCGGCATCATATAGGCTCCGAGACGCGGCGGTTTTATGGTTTAATAATTGGATGGTGTCGAGGCCACAAAACGCACCTCCTCCTCCGGGTAAGAGTTTGTTGATGCTTTCATCCGCCATTAGTTGCCGCCTCGAGGCCCGCCGAGCTAGGGGCGGACACGATTCTCGAATCTAAAGCAAGGGAACACATGAGCGCCCGAGAATATAGCCTTCAATTCAATTCCTTAGCTAGATATGCCCCGACGATGGTAGCTGATATGGGGGATCGGCACAGATTTCCGTGAGTGGCTTAGGGCCACATTTGATTAAGGATTGCTTACCACAGCCGTTAGCGCAAGACGGGATGGACATTTCCCGATTTCAAGCTCATGCCCAAAATTTGAGGGGCAAGAACTCTCCGCAGCAGAGGGTGATCGGGACACCGATAGAGGGCAAGGCAAACCCGGCAAGATCTATGGGAGCAGGAGGCGATTATAGAGCCGGGATCGAGGCAAACCTATTCCGGCACTGTGCAAGTCGGACGAGCGCACCTCCCCGACCGCAGTGTGAGATCCGATCGTTCTTATCGTTCTGTATGTGGTCGTAGTTCGAGGGCCCTGGTGTTCTCGTCCGGGGGGAGATTACGCTGTGGGAGACCACCAGTTCCCTCCGATGCTCTGGGCAGAAAATTGCACTCGTGGGCCATGTCGCCAACGTACGCGTGTTATGTTTGCGGGCAGGCAGACACTTGACGCGGGATTGTCCCTCGAGATATGGCAGAGGCGGGTCCAACCCACATGGTCGGCAGCAGTTCTTCCTCGCACGCCCGATGTACGTACCCCTGTGTTTCATCGTGTCGGTGGGAGCATCTACGCAGCGTACACCCCCGATTATATGTTTTAGCCGAACGGCAGGATCTCGAGTCGTCCCCGTACGTGGAGCCAAGGTGTATATTGTCCGTATCCTCTCATGACGCATATGCATTGATAGATCCCGGTCTACATCGTCCTATATTACTCCATATGTTGCTAATCGTATTGGGGGCGAAGCCCGAGCCGATTAAACCTTTCGAGGTATCTACTCCGGTTGGTGATCCCGTGATAGCGAAACAAGTGTACAAAGATTGTATAGTTATGATATGGGATCGTCGACACAAAAGTTGATTTAGTTGAGCCAGAAATGCCGGATTTCGATGTAATTATGGGCATGGATTGCTGGCCTCATGCTATGCCAATGTTGATTGTCGACCGAAATTAGTTCGATTTCATTTCCGGGAGAGCCCGGTTTCTCGAATGGAAAGGTAACACGGCAACTCCGAGGGGTAGGTTTATTTCCTACCTTAAGGCCGTAAAGATGATCGCCAAGGGATATATTTATCATTTAGTCCGAGTTCATGATACCAAGGCAACATCGCCAACTTTTCAATCCGTTCCGTGGTGAATGAGTTTCCTGGAGGTATTTCGGTATGAACTTCCGTGCCTTCCTCCGTAAAAGGGAGATTGACTCACCATTGATGTGTTGCCAAATACCGACCCTATTTCTATTCCCCCTTATCGAATGGCACTAGTGCAAGAATTGAAAGAGTTAAAAGCGCAATCGAAAGATTTTCGAGAAGCGGTTCATCGTACCTAGTTCATCCCCGGGGAGCGCCGCATTATTCGGTGGAAAAGAAAGATGGCTCCCTACGAATGTGTATTGATTATAGGCAAATGGAACAAGGTGACGATAAAGAACAAGTATCCGCTTCCAAGAATTGATGATTTGTTCGATCGCCTGGCGTGCTAAATAGTTTTCCAAGATAGATCTAAGATCGGCTACCATCAAGCGAGAACAGAAGAAGACATTCCCAAACAGCCTTCGTAACGAGATATGGCCACCAGAATCTCCGAGTGATGTCGTTCGGATTAACTAATGCCCCAAGAAGTTGCTTATGAGCTTAATGAATAATGTGTTCCGGCCGTTCTGGATCTTTTTGCGGATAGTATTTATCGATGATATCCCGGTATATTCTCGCAGGCGAATCGCAACATGCGGATCATTTAAGAATTGTTCTTGGCGTTCTCCGAGCCCGGGAGTTATATGCAAAGTTCTCAAAATGTGAGTTTTGGCTAAATTCTGTGGCATTTTTGGGCCATGTTATCTCGGATGACTGTATCCCGGTCGACACTCGAAGATTGAAGCAAAGGAAGACTTGGCCAAGCACCTACGACGCCTACGCGTGTTCGTAGTTTTCTGGGTTGGCGTGATATTATAGAAGATTTGTAGAGGGCTTTTCGTCTATTTCGAAGACATTAACGAAGTTTTCAACTCCGAAGCCGCCTAAATTCAATGGAGTGATGTGAGCGTAGTTTTCAAGAGAGTCGAAAGATAGATCGACTTCTGTACCCCCAAAGTTGCTCACACTCCCACAAGGATCGATGGCTACGTGGTATATTGTGATGCTTCCGGTCCGACTAGGATGTGTGTTAATGCAACATGGGAAGGTTATTGCATATGCATCGAGACAACTTGCGGAAACATGAAAAGAATTATCCTACTCATGATCTTGAATTGGCCGCGGTTATTCATGCCTTCAAGATACGGAGACATTACTTGTATGGTGTGCGTGTTGACATCTATACGGATCACAAAATCCTTCAATATATTTTCAAAATCGTAAGGAGTTGAATCGCGTACGCAGGCGATGGTTAGAACTACTGAAGGATTACGATGTAAATATTTTATATCATCCCGGGAAGGCAATGAGGCCGGATGCCCTTAGCCGCCGATCAATGGGTAATTTATATTTGAGTTCCTCCGAAAGACAAGAAATGGTTCGTGAGCTCCACCAACTAGCAAGTTGTCACACCCCGATCTCACTAGGGCGTGATGGGCACCCGACCCCGTAACCGGAGCCGAGCGAACCCACTGACTCTTTCTACGTGCTAAATTTTTTTTTTTTGAACTTCTAAATCCAGCACATATAATAAGACTACTAAAACATTCTTTTATTGCTTTTAAATCACATAAAATATGTAACTGTATAAACTAGTGTTATAATACAAACTGACTTCCGAAACCCACGACTCTGTCTGCAAAGTCTCTAACTTCAAACAAGGCATCCTAGCATAGACGTCGACTCGGCGACACTCCGAACAACAAACGGAGTTTGCCCACCCCGCCGGAACATCTTCTATCCCGGCTTCTATCCGTCCGGGTGTACCCGCGCGCATGAACGCACCCCCGAAGAAAAGGGGCCGCACGAGCAATGTACTGAGTATGTAAGGCATAAACGATAACATAATAAAATAAATAAGTGACATGGACAAGCATATAATAAGGGAACATGGAAAATAAGAGAAGAGATTCGATCAGACCGTTGCCTCTCGAGGCGGAGTTACGCACGCTCACTTTTTCCTTAACACATACATCCATAACCCGCCCGCATCACATAATATCATTAGCCCGCGTCCCCGGCCTCCCCGCGTCCGGGTAGTTATATCGTGCCGCCCACTAGTGGTGGTCGTGCTCTGGCCCCTAGGCCGGTATAGTTACTCACACCACTACGCCGCCGTAGCGGCGGTCGTGCCCGCCCCTAGGCCGGCTAGATTACGCGCACCACTACGCCTATCGTAAATAAGGCCGTGCCCCGGCTCTTTCTGTGCCGCATGACATCCATTATCGCCGCGCATTGGAGCCCAATCAAAAGTCGTAACTTTATCGGAGTTGACGTAAGGTCGGAAACCTCCGATTTGCATTATGGAATAACCGTGGTCGCTTTGTCTCACCTCGAGGAACAAGTATTTTAAGGCGAGACTACTAACGGAGAGCAACTTCATGGAATAACATATAACGGAATCATAAGGCATCATTTCGTTGATTTTAAAACCTTGAAAAAGTCATTATTCAAAAATAGCTTAGCATTTCATATCGTCATATTCGTAGTAGGACCATAGCCTTGGCATTCTCATCATAGATTTCTTCTCATATCTGGCATCGTCATTATCATCATGGAACCATAGTCTTCGTCTCCTTTAATCATTAGGACTTTCAAGATTGTAAAACTTGGTTTTAAAGAAAAATGAATATTTTGGAAAACACTTGCAAACTTTTTTGTAAGGAAATCATGCTTTGGGGCTTCTATGGTTTAGTTAAAAACAACTAGTCATTAGTGGTCGGAATGATAGCTAAGAACTTCACCGACTATAATGCGGAAATAAGCCTAGTAGGACAAGAGAGGAGATTCGACAGGGCCCACCTCGGATCAAATGAGGTGGCGTACACAATTTACGTATAATACGTTTCATAACGATACTTATGGAAGTTTTTGGGTAATCGTCTTTCATCATGCAAGTTCTAACCGTTTTGACCTTTCTTTCAACCATTCGAGAACTTTTACTTCAATCTTACCGAATGAATAGTAACCAATTTTAATTCCCGGGATTTCTAGGATTAGAATGGTCCCCGAGGCACGTTTTCAAGCCTACTACAACTAAGACATGCCAAAGAAGGAAAGTGAGACCTTACATACCTTTTCCGCCTTGTACGCCGCTCCAAATCCAAACCTTCCAATTTCGCCAAAATCTACAAGTTGGTCATGTTTACCAAACCTTAGTTAGGGGCATTTATGAGTTGATTCTTTAAAATAACACTTGGTCCGCCGAAATTTCGCATTTCCCCCGTAAATACACCGCCCCGAGAATATGGCTCGCCCAATCTAACAACAACACCACAATATTCATAATAATCCAATGCTACCCAAAACCTTCCAACTTCCATAAAAACATTAGCAACACGTTTCCTTTCTTCCATATTTGTAAAATATAACAACCACACATTAACAATATTATTCATGCAATTACAAGGAATCATGCTAATGTCATACTAGATTCTTCAACAATGCACATACGACTTCAAATCCATTTCAAGCCACCAAACCTTCATTTTTCATCATGGAATCCGCAACGACAACAATCAACCTATTAAATAGAATTGATTCATTTTCTCCTACACTAAACCATACCCCACGGCCACAACACTACATGCACACTTCAATAAAGTTTCAAGCATTTCCATCCATTTCTATACATTCAATCAACAACTAACATTCTACAGAATTAATCCATCATTTCTACCCAACCAACTACTCCATTCGGCCACAATCTACGCATATACATACTTCATGAATTTCATTCATTTCTTGACACTACCACATATACAATTCATCCATGACAACAACAACAATCGAAATACTAAATAAAATCCATTCATCACATTTATACAATACGCTACATACTCGGCCATAACCACATACCACACGGCCTACTCCCCTACATCCATTTTCTTCATTCTACCATACTCAACAACATGCCGACATCCATAACATCAAGAGGAAGTGAATTCTTACCTTTCTTCCTTGATTCCTCACTTGGCTAGAACTTGTCACTTGTATGAATATGGATTTTTCTTGCTCCAATGAACACTCCATGTTGTAGAGAACCTTCCATTTAGTAGAAAAGGTGAAAGAAAACAATTTTGAACCATGTTTTTCCTTCCTTTCCAAGTTCGGCCAACTATGGCCGAACCTCTCTCCTTTTCTCTCTTTTTTTTTTTTTTGTTTTGATTGCTCTCTTTCTCTTCCACTTGAATTAAAAGATGACCAACCCTATATATATAACTTCCATAAGGTTTATGGCACATGCCCCCTCTTTTCTCTAGAAATTTCTTTTCTTTTTTCTTGAATTTTCTAACAACAAAGAAGACCAATTGTCTTCTTATGTAAGCTTTTGTCCACACCTATGTATAATTAATCCCCATCAATTAAAATGCGGACATATAATTACGTACCACACGGCCAAATGGCCCCTTCAAGATTTTCAAGACTTCTTGTGAAATTCCCATTTTACCCCTAGCCTTCCATAGTATTTCCATGAACCCTTTTCCGAATTTTCCTTTTACCCTTAACCTTTCTCATTATTTTCATACTACCAACGTCCATAAATGATGCTCATAACCTACTAACGCATTAAAATAATTTTAGAACATAGTCTTGTTCTTAACTTCTCATCATTAACCTCGGAATGTACAATCGGGCCGAGCCATATTCTCGGGACTCGTGTATTTGTTAGGGGAAATGTCGCCGAAATTTCGGCGTACCAAGTGTTATTTTAAAGAATCAACTCATAAATGCCCCTAACTAAGGTTTGGTAAACATGACCAACTCGTAGATTTTGGCGAAATTGGAAGTCGGATTTGGAGCGGCGTACAAGGCTTTTGAAAGCAAATGTAAGGTCTCACTTTTCCTTCTTTGGCATGTCTTAGTTGTAGTAGGCTTGAAAACGTGCCTCGGGGACCATTCTTAATCCTAGAAATCTCGAGATTAAAATTGGTTACTATTCATTCAAGAAGATTGAAGTAAAAGTTCTCAAATGGTTGAAAGAAAGGTCCAAACACTTAGAACTCGCATGATGAAGACCCGATTACCAAAAAACTTCCATAAGTATCGTTATGAAACGTATTATACGTAAATTGTGTACGCCACCTCATTTGATCCGAGGTGGGCCCACTATTCCCGAATCTCCTCCTATTGTCCTACTAGGCTTATTTCCGCATTATAGTGTCGTCAAGTTCTTAGCTATCATTCCGACCCTAAACAATAGTCGTTTTTAACTAAACCCTTGACCCCAAAGCATGATTTTCCTTACAAAAAGTTTGCAAGTGTTTTCCAAAATATTCATAATAATCCAATGCTACCCAAAACCTTCCAACTTCCATAAAAACATTAGCAACACGTTTCCTTTCTTCCATATTTGTAAAATATAACAACCACACATTAACAATATTATTCATGCAATTACAAGGAATCATGCTAATGTCATACTAGATTCTTCAACAATGCACATACGACTTCAAATCCATTTCAAGCCACCAAACCTTCATTTTTCATCATGGAATCCGCAACGACAACAATCAACCTATTAAATAGAATTGATTCATTTTCTCCTACACTAAACCATACCCCACGGCCACAACACTACATGCACACTTTCAATAAAGTTTCAAGCATTTCCATCCATTTCTATACATTCCAATCAACAACTAACATTCTACATAGAATTAATCCATCATTTCTACCCAACCAACTACTCCATTCGCCCACACCATGCATATACATACTTCATGAATTTCATTCATTTCTTGACACTACCACATATACAATTCATCCATGTACAACAACAACAATCGAAATACTAAATAAAATCCATTCATCACATTTATACAATACGCCACATACTCTCGGCCATAACCACATACCACACGCCTTACCCCTACATCCATTTCTTCATTCTACCATACTCAACAACATGCATGTACATCCATATAACATCAAGAGGAAGTGAATTCTTACCTTCTTCCGATTCCTCACTTGGCTAGAACTTGTCACTTGTATGAATATGGATTTTTCTTTGCTCCAATGAACACTCCATGTTGTAGAGAACCTTCCATTTAGTAGAAAAGGTGAAAGAAAACAATTTTTGAACCATGTTTTTCCTCTCCAAGTCTCGGCCAACTATGGCCGAACCTCTCTCCTTTCTCTCTTTTTTTTTTTTTTTTGTTTTGATTGCTTCTCTTTCTCTTCCACTTTCTTGAATTAAAAGATGACCAACCCTATATATATAACTTCCATAAGCACATGAGGGGCACATGCCCCCTTTTTCTCTAGAAATTTCTTCTTTTTTTTGAATTTTTCAAAATATACAAAGAAGACCAATTGTCTTCTTATGTAAGCTTTTGTCCACACCTATGTATAATTAATCCCCATCAATTAAAACGTTGACATATAATTATGTACCACACGGCCAACATGGCCCCTTCCAAGATTTTCAAGACTTCTTGTGAAATCTGATTTTTTATTCCTACCTTCCATAGTATTTCCATGAACCCTTTTCCGAATTTTCCTTTTTACTCCTTAACCTTTCTCATTATTTTCATACTACCAACGTCCATAAATGACGCTTTCATAACCTACTAATGCATTAAAATAATTTTAGAACATAGTCTGTTTCTTAACTTCTCATCATTAACTCGAATAGTCGAATGTACAAAAATGCGAGGTGTAACACAAGTCTTGGCGTACGTGCAATCGATTCGCATTTAAGTATCCGTATCAACGACCTTGCCATTTCCTCTTTAAATGTGTAAGAAAGGAGACAATGTGACAAGACCCTCGCCTAAGTCATTAGGGGCCCGGGTGTGAAAGGAAAAGTCTCCTTCAAAGTTTCAAGGGTTCGATTGGGAACGGGTTATGTCTAAATTTTGGGATTTCCCCGTTTTTTTAGAGAGCATATTATTCGGTATTCCATTCTCGGTACAACAGATTCCCTGATCGGATTTTGGTGGGATGGCATGAAGGGGGACAACGGGGTGTGTGTGAATTAACAAGAAAAGGGCCCGAGCTAAAAACCGGAGGTTTGTTAAAAGCGATAAATTCCTCGTGGAAATGGGAAGAAATTAATATGGTTTTTGTGGTGGATTCCCCGTTGGGGGGGGGGGGGGGGGGGTTATTGGGTGATGTGGCGGACTCGCGACGACCCGTTTTCTCCCGTTAGAACCACGTATTGGGGGAGGATTATGAAAATGTATCTCAAGGGGTTACGACTTCAGGGAAATTTCCCTTTTTTGCCATTATCACGGACGAGGGGGGGTTCACGGCCATTTTGGAAGCCCTTCAAGAATGTCGGTCTGATTTAAAACTGGGCAGGCGTTCCACCCGGGGACGGACAAGCCGGCGCCCTGGGACCGGAAGATTGCTACGGGCGTGTGCGGATTTTGGTGGTAGTTGGGATGAGCATTTACCCCATTAAATTTTGCCTAAAACCCGGGCTACCTTCCGGTATCCTGGCCCTATGAAGCTTTGTACGGAAGAAAATGAAAATCTCCGTGGGGTGGTTCAAAAAGGGAGAAGCACAATTATGGCCCGTTGGTCCAAGGGGAAGTAGAAGGTTAAGAAAAACGAGATGATTTTAAAGGCCCAAAGTCGTCAAAAGTCTTCCGGACAACCCCCCCGCGAGATTTGGAATTTCAAGCTAATGATTGGGTATTTTTGAAAGTATGAATAAAAGGGTAAAGGTTTGGAAAAAAGGAAATTAAAGAAAATGGCCCTTAAAAAAATTTCCGTAAGGTAGGTGTGTAGCCTACGGCGGACTTGCCTTCGAGTTTGAATCGGGGGCATCCGGGTTTTCCTGTTTCGATCTTGAAAAAGTATTGGAATCCCGAGTGTGTTCCAATTGATGACGTGCAAGTAACGGGGAAATTGACTATGAAGAAGTCCCATTGCTATTTTGGATGAAAAGTCGAAGCTTCGGGAAAAAAGAGGTTGCCTCGGGCAAGTTCTATGGGGGAAAAATAACGGGGAAGAAAGGACTTGGGAAGGGAGAAGATGAAATCTATGTACCCCATTCCCAACCCAAAAAGGTTAAAGGGGGGAATCGACGATATAAGGTATGTATGCTTTAATTTTATACTTTCGGTCGTGTGTGGTGGATGTGTTAAAATGGTTATGTACCCTTTAGGGTATATTGTGGGTTGTTGTGCCGGGTTTGAGTGTCGAATTCAAGGGAAAAACTTTGAAATTTTCTAGAATACCCCCAAAAGTGTTCCAAGAAGGGGGAAAATTTCCCTGAAAATTTTCCCGTACTTGAGTGGGTAGGACCATGAAGGGGGTTTAGTGTGTGGTGTTTTGTAGGGCGGGGATGGATAAATATGAACTTTGGAAATCATAAAGTTGCGGAGAGTTTTTACCCAATGGTGTATATGGGTTCGACCGTGTGATTTACGGACCCTATGTGCAATCGTCCTCCCCTTTGAAAATCTCAACTTTACTTAAATTGAAATGATTAAAAATGACCAGGAGGCCGTAGGGGCCCGGCCGTTCGGGTAAAGTCCTGTCCCTCGGAACCTTTTTTTTTTGTTAAACACGATCGGAGGCGGGTAAACCATGTACGGTCCGAAACGGTTTCGACCCTTTTTCAAGGAAATTTATTAAACATCGACGTTTGAGTTGTTAAAAAGGGGCTTGGACATTTTAAATTCTTCTCCTTTAAAAGGAACCTCGAAACCCAAAAAATTTTTTTCCCCATAAGAATCAAAAAAAATCAGGAAACAAATTCACCCCAAATTCAGAAATCAAATGTAAGAATCCGGGATTTCAAGTGAAAAATTCCAAAAAGGTAACTGGGTTTTTGGGTAAACGAAGTGTTTACTTAAGTTGCTCCCACCTCAAAGGGAACGACCCGGGATTGAAGAAGAACAAGTGAGCGATAACCCGCTAAACGACCAAGGTATGTGAGCATCACCCTTCCCTTCCAAAAGGGATGAATCTTTTATGATTTTCCTTTCCCCGAATCTTTCAAATTCCCGGGGTGAAAAGTTTAAGTCCACGAGTAGCGAAAGGATGAAAGACACCATGAATACAATACGGACTCTAGAGACCACGACTTAATATTCTTACGAGATCAATGATGCGATCAATTCGTGGTTTTTTTTATGAAATGCCTTAAATTGTAAACTCCCCTAAGGTGAAATATGACATTGATGCTTTCCATAATACGGAAAGGGGGTTCGACCTTATGTCCTCGGCATAAACTAACTTCTTTAAGCGTAACATATTATATGAGCTAATGAATGTTAATAATGTTAACCAAAATGCATGATATTTGATGATGTGTTCCCCCCGCCTTTTGGGGACTTCCCCTCGGCGGGCTACCGATTCCCCGAGAAAAAGGGCGGACATGACCCCCGGTGGGCTGCGGTTAATGGTTACCGGACGCGGGAACGGCATGATTATGTAGTTAGGTGATAACGCTTTTGGTATTTCAGCCCAACGTGGGCCCCCCGACTGCGCCGGAGGGACCGTCGTCTAACACACGGTATCGCATATGTTAACAAAAAAATCAATAAGGTAATAACTCAAAAATTTTAAAAAATCCGGGCGGGGTTTCCCCTTTTTTTATAAAAAATTTCTTTCGGAAAATACCCCAAAAAGGCCCCCCGGCCATCATATTATATAAACATATACATAGGCGGCCGGCAAAGTGCGCGGGAAAAACCCCCGGACATATATCACGTACACGCGGTCGGCGGCCGGACCACTTTATGTCTACGGGCCTCTATAAACGGAAGAACAACAAACATATGACGGGCGGGGCCCCCGTCCGTAAATATACAGAAAGTGACAAAAAAAAATTTTACCAAAATCGGCTCGGCAGGGCTCCAAAAAAAGGGGAAAGGGGACCCGGGGGGGGCTCCCCCCAACGTTTCACTGCGCGGCATGAACGCGCCCCGAAGAAAGGGGGGC